>NW_026555638.1:0-55992 GCF_029017545.1 Prosopis cineraria | reverse complement strand
CCTACTCTTTTGTTCATAGCATGAATGCTGCCCCTGATCGATCCTCTTTGGAAGAAAAATTTAGAGATAGCCAATTCCTAAAAAAATCAAGTTCTTCCTCTGGCAAACCCTTCATGAGAGACTTGCTACAAACTCGCTAAGAGCTAAAATAAGATTTTACCATACTGGTGAATATCCTTTTGAGTGTCATTGTGAGAGAAGTGTATTCATATTGTACGTGATTCTCCCGTTGCTAAGGAACTATGGAAACGTTCTATTGCTAATGACATATTCTAGTTTTTTCTGTGGCAGCTTGCAAGGATAGTTCACTTGGAACTCTAAGCATAGACAAGCAAATAAAAGATTCTCTACCTAACCCTGGGCCAAAGTCTTTGGCATCACTTATTGGTTGTTGTGGAAAAACTGGTGTTGATTAGTCTTTGCCAATGTTAGCCTTAATACCTCAGAGTTGAAGCATAACTGCTTATATCATCTCCTTGAAACTATTGCAGATGGGAGATACAAGCATATCATCCTCCCACAATCTATTTCTACTAACCAAACTTGGTATCCACCACTAGATATGTTGTTCGTGTGGATGTAGACACCTCAATCAACCTTTGGAACCATTCTGCTTGTGGTGGTCAAGTCCAAAATTCCACAAGGGAATGGCTTGTGGGATTCAAGCACGATCTGGGAGACATTCCTATAACGATAGCTAAAATACTAGCAATTAACACTGGCTTGGATGCATGTCGCCGACTTGGTTACTCTAGAATCAAACTTTATTCTAACTCTTTAGAGACCATTCATACACATCCAAGTGTATATGTGACTACTCACCTGTGGAAGGTGAAAATCAATGCCGCTCGTGATCTCATCCATGAGAATATAGAGGGTTAAATTCACCACACCTACAAAAAATGTTCGCTATGTTGACTATATTGCAAGGGAGAGCTGTGGTGCTGGTCTGATGATTACTTTTGTTATTGATATACCTATTACTTGTATTAATAGTTTACATGAGGATGGGCTCATATAGCCTGATGCCCTCTCTGTAAACTCATCAAGCATTGCGCTTGCCTTTTCACTCAAAACAAAAAAAAGGAAGAAAGCATCCATCAACAAGTGGGTTAACATAATTAAGTACACATCAACAAAATTAACTCAATTAGTGCTTGCTCACAATGGTTAAATGTACTTTTAAAATTATAGAGATTAACGTTGTACATGGTATGAGCTAAAAAACTAGAAACAATAAAATAAAACAATAGAAATCAAACGCAAAATGCAATTAAAGTACATGTAAGCTGTTGTATTTTTTTTTCACTACATACATACATACATATATATATATATATATATATATTACCCTATTCAAATAAGAAACATACTTTATTTGCATAAAAATTGACCAGAAAGTAATTTGGAAGTCTAGGCTAACGTTATTCAAATGAAACAAAATATATTCGAATAAAGCTTTGGCCACATGCATTCTGAGAATAAAATACTGAGTAAAAATTGTTTGACCACGACACGCAATTAGTTGAATAAAACAAGTTTTTATTCAACCAAATGCTTCTCGGAATTTATCGCAAAGATTTGTTGAAATAGTCTAAAACACCACCCGATGCTTACATCAATTGGTAAGCAGTTTGTCCTTCTCAATTAGTAAGTCTCTTGTTCAAGTTTTAGATGTAAAACGACGACTGAATGTTCACGTTAAAACGTAAATCGAAAGCTCCAGAAGTTCAATTAAGTTTTCAGATAAATAATATTTGTCGAATGTAAATCCTCCACTAATAAACCAGTCTAATTCTAATTAAATTGAATTATTTGAAGAATAATCAAAGTTATCTGAATAACAATGAAATTTATTCGAATAAAAATTGCACAAAAAAGCACAAAAGTGGGCCGATTAAATTCAATTCAACTTTTTGAACCAAAAAGAAAATTCAAATCAACTTGAAAATTGTTTGAGAAACTTTAATTCTAAGACTTCAAAGAACATTTTAGGAACATGGCAAGATCAGAAACGTTGATCCGATTTCGAAATTCTTTTGGAGAAAATTGGTTGAAGTTTGAAAGCCTTAAAAATTGTTCTTGACTCTTTCCCTTTCAAACAAGATGTTGAATCCCGAACTTATTCCAAATAAAAATGTTTAACTCTAAATCCAAGTAGTTACTCGAAATTTACTTGCATGATATAAATTTATAATATAGACTTTACCGTTTTTTTCGTTATGAGAAAACATGAACATTAAAGTGGTGGCATATTCATATAATTAACCAAGCCCACCTATTAGGATGAGAGTTCTTGCCGTTTTTGTGTTTTTATCATGACATTATTTTTCAAGAAATATGTTTTAGCATGATATAATTATATTTATTGTTAATAAATGAAATTATTTTTGTTTTAATTTCTTTAAGTTTTAATTTTTTGTCAGATTTTTTATTTTGTATTGGGCGAAACTTGACCTTGGAAGTTGATCCTAATCATGTTGGGTGTTCATGAGCCAATGTCCAACATGGCCCAACTCGGCCCATCAACACCAAACCCTTTATTTAATTTTAGTAAATTAAGATTAAAGATAATTTCAAGCATAGTATGATTATTTATTAAAATTTTCAAACATTAAATTCAAATCAAAAAATTTTTAAAATATTAATATAATAGATAAATTAATAATATATATATATATATATAAATAATTGTTTTGCCTTAATAGGGATTTTTTTTTTTGTTAACTTGCACCTAAATTATCCAATTTGGTTTCTTTTTTTTTATTTGGATTTTATGAGTGTCCCTAATCATCTCACCTACGTAACATATTTTCATTAATGCTTGGAAATTTAGTAGATTATATATATTATGAATAAATAAGTAAAATGACTCTTAAACTGTAAGTCTAGAAACATTTAAAAACCTAAAATCATCTTTGTTCAATATTATTTTTTAATTTTTGAAAGCAGTGTTATAAGACCTTTTTTATAATGAAATTTAAATTTAGACCAAAAATTACAAAAAATAACCAAATAAATTTTCTTGGTCCTCTACTATAATTTTTGGGTCCTAAACTTTAATTTTTGGATTTTTTTTTAATTTTTAAGGTCCTTTTATATTATTTTCTGATCAACTAACAATTAGTGTTAATTTTGTTTAATGGCAGGGATCAAATTACATAATTTTCAAAAATTAAAAAAGAATATTATATAAAAGATAAGTTTAAGGTTTCAAATGTTTTTAAACATATAGTTTATAAACTAATTTACTCATTTACCCTTTGATTGTTAATATAATTATAGGATACATAATATTTTTAGCTTTAAAATATAAATGCTCTTCCTACAATTACTCCTATAATAGTCTTGGCTATAGAAAATGTTTGCTTGAGCCCTTTCTGGGACATTTGATGTACAGAAAAGATTAGCAATGCTTCATAAGCTCCTATGCAAGGATGACTGCCACAAATCGAGAATTGTTAATTTCATCTCAAACTATAATGAAAACCTTTTGTTTGGGAGTGGAGGGATTGCAAAAGCATTCGAAGAAGACGCACAAGCTTGAGGTAGCCACATCTTACTTCTTCATTCCTCCCTTCAACCACAAAATAAAATTCCAAGTGTTCTATTGAACTAGGTTTTTCTTGTTGCCCACAACACAATGCATGTAATTGCTTCTTTTCCCATTCTTCATCACTACTTCTATCAAGCTATCCCTTGTATGCTCATTGGTGCTAACACTAGCACTTCTTAGTTCTGATGAAGAAAGTTATCACCTTGTGTGAATTCAATTGCTTTTTTGTTGTCCCAAAGCAGAGATCAATAGAAAATTTCTGAAGTGAGTACTGAAAAAGGCAAGTTACGGTTGTTTATCCCCCTTTTGATATGCTCGTGTCAAATTTCATGAAAATTACAGTAATCAAAATCACAGCTCAACCCATGCAAAAACTGCATGGGTGAAATGTGTCGGAAGTAATTGTTTCTAATCAATCAAATTCATACTCAAATTATACAAATGATTGCAACCAAATTCATTAGTTTAAATAAAGTCTTAACATCAATTCAAAGGTATAGAATAAACTGAATATGAAAACATACCAAAATCTCTAGTTAAAAATGTCATCAGATTTCAAGGTTAATTATAATTAGCACTATGGTCTTACAGATTATAAACGTTGAAAATATTATCATGGTTCTCTAAAAGGGGATCAAAGATTTAATTTCTTGTCATGTCCAATCCGGGAACCACAATACCTATTTTGCTATTTATAGACTTAATTTGTGATATTTGCAATTTGGCTTATCAACAATTTATAAATATCATTCCAATCTCTACATATTAATTCTATAATAATTACACTCCATAAGCTTTAAAACTTTACCAAATAGATCACTTTATTTAAGATTAATTATAGTAATAGCCACACATTTTTAATATTTATATGTGTAACCCTGTAAGTTGAATTTTAACCCAACAAAATATGCAATCCAGGGGGGGGGAAAAACATAGCAACAGGTCAAGGCCAACTATATAACATTGATCCAACATTTTTTGAACCGAGTAAATTGTCATTCGGACAAAGAAAACAGTTATACATGGATTGCCATTTTCTTTTTACACATGAATACAAATCTCATTCCACAGCTATTGACATTCATACTAATTACTAACAAATACATATAAATAAATCTCATTTCTTCTATCCACGTAAAACTAAACCTTTTTTTAACCAGGGGAGCTACAGTGTAAAACAAAGATGGTGAGTGTCACCTAGGGCCAGATAGCTCCATAGCTTCTACCAAGAGTGAAGAGTCTTCTATAAAATCTGAGTATCTCTCAGGAGGAGGGTTTTCACAGCACCTGAACTTTGATGTATCAAGCTTCTGTGAAGCCTCCCATCTCTCTGCTAAACCATCACCTTCCAGCATCTTCAATACTTCTGACATCTTTGGACGTTGAGAAGGATTAAACTGTGTACACAGGAGGGCAACCTGAACCATTTCTTCTAGTTCAATCATGTCAAAGTTCCCTTTCAAATCCTTATCCACCACTTGAGTTAATCTTCGTTCTTGATGGAGCTTCTTGACCTGAAAGTTATTCTTCAAATCAAACATATACCAAGTAGAAGCTTATGGGAAAAAAAAAATTGAGAAGAAAGATCAAATTTATCTTCCACACTCAATTAGTTCGGAAATGACAATGATTTTCGAGTGAGAGATAGAGAGAGTACCCCGTCAAGCATTACACCTTTCTGGTTAGCAGCTCGTCCAAAATCCAAGGCCTTGTGACCTGTGATGAGCTCAAGAAGCAAGATTCCGAACCCAAACACATCAGTCTTTTCCGATGACTGACCTGTAGATAAATATTCCGGAGCTATATGACCAACCGTGCCACGCACTGCAGTGGTCACATGTGAATCTCTGTGATCCAGAAGCTTCGCCAATCCAAAATCACCAACTACTGCTTCAAAGTCTTCATCCAGCAATATGTTGGCTGCTTTCACATCTCGGTGTATGATCTTAGGATCACATTGCTCATGCAAATAAACCAACCCTCTTGCCGTACCTAAAGCAATTCTCTTTCGCCTCACCCAATCTAAAGCTGGCTCACCGCGAATGTGTTCTATATTGTACATATCCAAAATCACACCCAGGGTTAGTAACAATGAATTGTATCCACTAGTTTATACATGATCTTTTATAGATATAGAAGACATCTTAACTGCAACCTGTAGTAGCTTCACTGTTATGGTAAAAAAAGACACGTCAAGTAAAATCCATGGTTAATTGGAGAAGGTGCAGGTCAACACAACGATATCAAGTGGGCATGGTTTAAAACAGGCACTGTCAGGCTGTCATGAGGTTATGAATGGATATAAAGAAATTCAATGAGCTAACCTTTTAATCGAGAGGCTACACTGCCATTGGGCATGTATGGATAAACAAGGAGCCTTTCATTCTGAGTACTGCAAAACCCACAAAGCCGGAGAAGATTCCGGTGGACAGCCAAACTTATTGTCTCAACTTCTGTCTGAAATTGGATCTCTCCAGCTGCAGCATTATAGTCCTTAACCTTTTCACTGCCACTATGGATCCATCATTCAAGCGCCCTTTGTAGACTATTCCAAAGCCACCTCTTCCTAGAATGTTCTTTGAACTGAAATGGTCTGTTGCAGCTCGAAGCTCTTTGAATGAGTATCTTTTTAGATGACCAAGGCGCACCTCTGGGTCATATTGCTCTGCCAGATAAAAATCTGTCATCAAAATTGCTTTGCATAGTGTTGGGTTCACAAAACATTAGTGTTCATATGTATGGACTTTGTTAAGTGCCCATATCAATTTCTTAACCTTCCCATGTCTTTCTCATTTGATGATCACATTCTACCTTCAATCGCACAGACCACTTCCCCTCAACCAAATTTAGAAATAGGAAAAACAATCAAGGACAATTGAACGGATCAGCTTCTAGCAGATCAAGGCATTGACAGTGTGGAAACTAAGTGATCAAGCAAACAAATGATGAAGTACACTCCTTGAACCTTTAATATTACATGCTTGAAGCCCATCCCAATTTATACCACTAAGTTTTCCCAGGTTATGTGTATAAATTTATGGAGATAAAATTACAAGAAGAAAAAGGAGGAGAAAGATTTAAGAGACTGACCATTAACATCAAAGAATATCTGCTGGTTGTGTCTATACCGCCACCAAACAAGGAGCCCAATAATAATCGCAACAACAAAAGCACCACCAAAACTTGCACCGAAAGCAATTGCCACACGTTGGCTTTTTGTCAGAGAGTCTGAATGGGCTAGACAACCAAAATCCCAGTATTTAAACATGTCATGGAATTGTTAGATAAAACTAATTTGAAAGTGGAGAAGAAATTTGAAGCCGGTTATACCTCTCATAACATCTGGAGGGAAGGAAAGGGGCTCCGGCAGAACAGTTGAACAGTTATTAGACGTTGGACCACAAATTAAAGGGTTACCCACAATCCTGAAAGTTAAACATTCAGCACAAAATATAACACACCATTAAAAGCAAAGGCCTTAAAAAAAAAAATGCTTACTTGAATGTTCTTGCAGATATTCGTGGCAATGGACCACTCAGGTTGTTATAAGAGAGGTCCCTGCATGGATTTTTAACGAAGAGAAGTAATTATTTATTGGAGAAACCAATGCTTTGAATTTGCCTTTGGGGAAAATCTGTGTATATAACAGAAAATAATGGGATCATAAGGCAGCGAAGACCTACACAAGGGTTAGACCTTTAATGTTGCCAAGGGACTGTGGGCAGACTCCTGTCAAGCTGTTATTGTTTAACCGCCTATCATGTTTAAGAGACAGTTTAAAAGGTGTAAGAAACAGACTTTCACAAGTAAAAATTCACAATTTCTCCAGCAGGTTAGCATATGTGAGATATGAGAGCTTCTGAAACTTACAGATAATTCAGGTTCTCAAGCGCTCCCAAAGAACTGGGTATCTCACCACTAAATGCATTATTGGAAAGATCAAGTGTCTGAAGCTTTTCAAGATTTCCTATCCCAGCAGGAATTGAACCAGAAATGCCATTGTTTTGTAGCAACCTGCACATTATGTGTAAACAAAGATCAAAGCATCAATGAGATTTCCCTTCACCCTGTTGGCTTGAAAAGATTGGGTTACAAAGAAACTATTCACTGGAGGCAAAACCCAGAAATGAAGAAAAACCTAATGAAATTAAGTAGTAAGTAGAAACTTACACAGACTGTAAGTTTGTTAGGTTTTCGATTCCAGGAGACAGCGTACCAGACAAGTTCTGACTAGGCAGTCCCCTGATATACAAAGAAAGCTTGCGTTAAGTAAAAATCTCAAAGGAACGCATTAATGAAGTTACTAATTTTGAAATTTGAAACAACTTACAAAGCAGACACGTAGCCATCTGGAGAACAGGTGACCATCCTCCAGCTACAAGGGTCGACAGAATTAATATCCCAATTATCCAGGACATTGTGGGGATCAACCAAGTCGTTTTTTATGGCAATCAGAGCAACAACTGTTCAAAGAAGAAAAGCTTGTGAGAAATAGCTTTTAAAACAGCCCAATCTGTTCAGACTTGTCTGCCTCAAAATATCAACTACATGTTGTTCTCTTCATAAATTCTTCTAAATATTGCGATGAATAAATGAAGGCGAGAAATTTTCCGAGAGATATTAACCTTCATAGTTGACCCCAGAAGGAGAAAGAGCGGCAGAAGAAATGTCTGTTAAAGCAAGAAGCAACAAACCCTGAAGCCAGAAAATCGAACTGATGATTCCCATAATGAATTCTCAGTTGAATAACTCTTGTTTCCCTTTAAGCAAGAAGTAGGCTCGGTTCAAAGCTTCCATAATTATCAACCGGACAAGGCATTCTCGCAACAAGTCAAGTCTGCATCGCCTTATCCAGACAAAAAAGGCGGTCTCGGAATCAGATTCCCCGGAGGCGAACCTAACTTAGCAACATGACAACTTAACTTTACCACTAAACGAAGAGACCCAGACACCAAAAATAGCTTTTCCACTTGAGAAACCAGCTCGATAATTGAAGAATTTGAATCGAAGTGAGAGGAATAATAATGTGTGCGCAGAGAGAAGCACCTAGAAGAGGGAAAGTTTTTGAGAATAAGCGAAGCTTCAAGCCTGAAATTCTGAGACCCTTGAGATCTGAGAAGGCAGGAATTGGCTTCTATAAGCTTTGTACAATCCCCACAAATTCCATGGGAAATTATCGTTGGATTCTAGCCTTGCTCTGTTCGTTTCCAGTGATTCCTCTACCATTATTATCCTATTTGTTTTGCAGCATTGTGGAATATAGAGAGCATGAAGCACAGTCACAACTCAGACCAAACAGAACCAAAAGACGCAAAGGCCAAATGCCATGGTCGACACAGATACAAATGCAGTAGCAGTAACGAAAATTTCTTCAAGAAAATTAAATTAAAAAATCAGTTATTGGAGTGAAGGGATGTGTGGGATTGATCATAAAGAACAACTGTTAGTAATTTTTATACAAAAAAGAGATTGCAGGTAACAGATCACGTGGTCGGATTGTCTCAGCCTTTGTTTGCTTTAGGCTTGAAAAAATACAACTTTTTCAGAATCGAGAAAAATTCAGTACCAACCAAAAAAAAAAAAGGCAAGAAAAATTCTGTTAAAGCTTTCGGGGCATGGCCCACACGCTAAAATGCGCCGGATATTCAAAGAGCCAAAAATAAGTTTTTATTTACTTATTTATTTTTTATATTATATGCCGTTCAATTAATTAATAAATTACTGTTGATGTTTGATGCAAGTTGTTTAGCACTTATATTTTTAGGTTTCATAGATCAATAAAATTATTATTGTGGCTCATGGTTTGATATTAAGGATACTGAATTACTTGGGGTTCAATATTTCAGAAAATTAATTGACTTATACATATCTTTAAAAAATATTTTTTCTAATAATATCAACATTCCGATAATGACTTAGTTTTTTCTTTTTCCCAGAAACCGATAATGACTTACCATGAGAATAAAAGGATATATATAGCATGAAAAAGAAAATAGAGTAAAAACTGGTAAGTGAGGGAAGGGAAGCAAGTTGCAAGTTGCAAGAGGCCATGGGGTATTCGTATTTGTAGTTTTGTCCTTTTTTTCTTTGTTTGATACCCTGACATATTTCTCAATTTAATTTAGTATGTTATTTTACATTATTTTTATTTTTTTTTTAATGTTAGAGTATATACCTGAAAATTTTGGTAATATATACATATATATATATATATATATATATATTGGTTGATTTTGGTTCTTTTTGATAAAAAATAACTTAATATGATTAAGAAAAAACTTATTTATTTGGTCTCATTGTTTTTTTTTTTTTACCAAATAAATGCGTCGGTTTCGTAAATAGTACGTGGACCAAGTTTTAGTGTTTTACGCCAAGAAATGCATATTCTCTCTCACCAGTCTCCTGCAGTCCTACTCCTACCTTTGGAAAAGAAGAGTCCTTTTATTATTATTATTTTTGTGGGTTAAAAAAATAGTCCTCGTACGTGTACTTCTGCTTTGATGTTATTTATAAAGTATAAAAAATATTTTTTTATTTATAAAATATTTTAATAATTATTTTTTTATTTTTTTATTTTACCTTTGTTAAATATTAAAAAGTTTATAAAATGTTAGAGTATTTTTATTTTAAAGAATACTATATATTTGACAGTGGTAAAATTGAAAACTTAATAAGATTTAAAATTTTGTTGATTTTGATAAAAATATCAAAAGTGATTTATAAATGAAATTAAAAAATATATATAAAATAAATTAACTTTCATTTTTGTTTTATTAAAACTACATATAAATATCTCTCGTCTACCTTCAAGCCATGCACTTTAATCAACTTTTAACATCATTAAGAATATTATTATTTTAAATATTTTATAATACAAGGGCTATTGAAGAAGATATTCTTGTCAAGTTATTGTAGGTTTGAAAAAGATAACATAATAAGAAAAAGTATTAAGTTTTAATCAATTCCTTTCCTTTCATTTTATAATAGCTCATAAACAATGGTTATATAAGGCTGTTTATTCTTATTATAAAACTCCCATATAATAAAAAAGTACATTACATTTTGCTTTACTCCATTTCATTTCATTAGTGATTAATCTTCTCTATGCAATCCTAAAGCAAGAACGAAGGTACCGATAGTCGATGTAAAATATAGGTAAAAGCTAATGTGTTCTGCTCTCGCTCTATATATATATATATATATATATATATATATATAAACACATTATATGCTACCAGTATTTAATTAACAATTAATTTAATGATGCCTAAATTAGGTATATTTTTCGTCTTCTAATTTTATATAAAATTTAAATCTTATCTCTTAATTTTATAAATTATTTTTTGAGTCCTTTAAAGCTAACATCATTAATTTTAAATGATTATTTTTTGTGTTAATAATTATTATTTAAAAAAATTAAACTTAATTTATTAACATTTAAGAATATTTTGGTAATATTTAAAAGTTTAAAATAAAAAATTTGTGTAATAAAATGGTGTTAGAATTAAAAGATTAAAAATATATTTTATAAAATTAAACAACTAAAATAAAATATAATGTAAAGCTAAAAGATTCAAGATATACTTTAACTTTTAATAATTAAGTATTCCAAATCACGAAGCTTATATTAGAGGTAAGAGTTGGTTTGTTGGTGGTTGATTAGAGAAAATATCTGATCCCAAAAAAAAAAAAAATACGATTAGAGAGGATAACAGGAGATTTGGTGACCAACTATTTAATAAGAATAACGTTAGGTACTTACAAATTAGTAATCTATTTTTCTACTTAGTTTAATAATAGGACCCTTAAGAAGATAGTACCTTTATCTTATTATTTTTATTATTATACCACCCTTATATCAAATTATTATGAGACATTCTCAAAAAAGATTCAACATTTTAAAATATAAGATATATTAATAAAATTAAAATTTTATTAATAATTTTTTCATATTATTATTTTTATATATTTTATTTTTAATATTTTTTTACAAACGGAGTAGTCAATAAAAAATATTTTTAAAATTTTATGCTTTTATCTTAAAAAAATAATATTGTAAAGCATATTTAATAAATTTTATTAATATTTATTTATATATATGTTTTATAATTTGAGATATAAGAATACATAAAAAAAACATTTGTAATTATAATGCTGGATTACAGGTTCATTATTTTATTTACCTCATTCCAACGCTATCCTTGTCGCTTTGGAAATCCTGAATATTCCCCTGTTTCCCCATTATTATATTCTTCTATGTTTTTCATACGTTATTCTACACCCTCTCAAGTTAAATAAATTTGTTGTACTGTTTCTTAAGAATTATTATTTACATTTTCTAAAATTTATAATTATTTTTAAATTTAAATATTACTTTGCATGATAGAATTTACCTTAATCAACTATAAAATATTAAATTTTTTATGTGAAAAAGAGAAAATTAACTCATAAATTATAAGTTCAAGTCTAAAATTTTAAATTTATTTTTAATGTATCATTTTTCTTCAACTTTTAAAATAATATAATTTAAACCTCACCATTATTTTTAGTTGACTAGAAAATGCCATTAAAAATTATTAAAAAAATACCCAAAAAATTCCAACAAATAACCCAAAAAATTATAAAAAAATGACTAACAAAATTTTATTTATTTTTTTGTAATTTTGAGATATATTTAAAATACGGTTTTAGCCTCAGTCCACTATGTTATAAAAAAAAAAATTAATTAGTGTCACTGGAATTGACACCAATTAGTTTGCATCACCTATTCTTAGTGTTGTGGCGGTCAAAAAGGCCAACACCACATGGACAAGTCGCTCTCTCTCTCTCTTTCTCTCTATAGAAAAATGTTGGAAGGGCAGAATGTGAGCGTTTGAATAGAAGGGATGATGAGGGGACAGTAGCTGCCGGCCCCACTTCCCATGCCATCCCCATGCCTCCAAAGCATCATCGTCCTCGTTATTGTTTCTCCTTTTTTTTTTTTTAACAAGTGTCATTCTATTAATATATAATCGATAAATGAATATTTATTAAGGAAAATAATAATAAAATTTCTCTAAAATATATAAATAATAATTTAGTCTCTTAAAGTGTCATGATTTTCCTAAAATTCCTATAAACTTTTCTATCATTAATAAATTTATATAAATTACTAAATTACCCTTATTGAAAATAAATTATTCACAACTTTATTTTATATTTACAACTTTTTTTTCTTAAATTCACAGCAGCAAATCACAACTTGGCATATTAAATTTTTTATTTGCTATTATATTGTTGTGAATATAAAAATAAAAGTTATGAATTATTTATTTTTAATAGAAAAAATTTGGTAATTTAGATAAGTTCATTAGTGATAAAAAAGTCCCTAGGAATTTTAGAAAAATTATGGTATTTCAAGAGATTAAATTATCATTTATATATTTTAAAAAAATTATTATCATTTTTCCTATTTATTAGCTTATTAGAACCATTTTACATACATTAAGAGTCTCCATATGCATTCATATCTTAGCGCAGATTTGTCAAAGTGTTCAACTACATGCATTAGGAGTATTTTGATCATAAAATATATTTTTTCACTGAAGTGAGATTAATCTTGATATTTATGTCTTTTAATGGGTTAAGATGATTATTGATTAAATTAGTTTTTATTGTTTCACCTTGAGTTAGAGAGTTATTAGAGAAAGACAATATTTTAAAATTGTCTCCCTAAAGATTTATATTTAGCCTTTGATTTTAGTTCAAGTGTATGCTTGTCTATGCTTGTGTCTTATGAAGCTTTCATATTCATTTTTTCTTAATCATTTTATTACTTTGAATGAATTAAATATTCTTAACTTAGTCTAATTAAATTAATGCCACACTATGATTATTTGATTATTTGATTTAATTGTGACTTAGGTGATTTATGTGACAAGTGAAGACCTAACTCAAGGCAACCAAAGGAGGCTTCTAAAGAACATATTAGGCATGACATGTGAAGACTTGAGAGGTGTGAGTTAGGTTTGGAATAGTACATTGTATTAGATCAAATCTAGCTTTGCAATTGTCACCAATTATCCTCCAATTTTGCTAGTTTTAGCCGAGTGGACTAGTAATTGAAGATGAAGGGTACGACCAAGGTGGGTTCTGACCTTGAAGTTTTGAAGATGAAGATTGTTGGTTAAATTTCTCAAGGAATCCCAAAGGGAAGATGGATGGAGAATGATTCATTGAGCTTCACATGGCTAAGACTTTCTAGTCTTTTAGTTTCTCTCATTTGATTTAATGTTTAACACATTAATATAAGGTTATTTTATCATTGGTTTGTAATTCTAGTATAAATTCACCTTGATGTAATGAGAGATGCTTGTTTAGTTGATTATATTCTTGCGGATTTGTTGGTTTGATTCAGCCATCTTTAGTAAAATGCATAGTCTGATGTTTTTCAACTGATGATTCTCTTGCTTTACTCTTAATAATCTTGTAGATAAGGTTGAGACATTATAGAGAGCTTTTCATAGTGTTGAGGTTCACTATAAACTTTGTTAGCCATAGTTCATTAAGGCTTTTCTAACTTAAACACTTGGTCAATCTAAAATCAAAATAGGAAAATAATCTAAGGACATTAGTTCGGAATTGAACTAGCTAAATCAAGTTTTATAATATAGTGTTCATAAGGAACCACCACATGGCCAGGAAGAGAGTTCACTTACTAAAGTCATCAATAATGTGAAAGATAATAATTCTTCCACTATTTCAACTCTAGGTTTCATTTCATTAAAGGGTAAGCACTTCACTCATTTACTAATCTAGATTTTGAGCATTTTAATTCATTAGTTAGTAGCTAGCATTTCCAAACTTTTGGGTAATTTATTCACTAGCTAGCTTCACAATTAAACTTAGACACTCATTAGGGAGATAACCTATGGTTGACCCTATACTATATTAAAGTTAAAACTAATATTTTGATAGGTGTGCGATTGACCTTCATCAATAACGTGACAAGTTGCTCAATTCAATTTATAATCTAATTTGGGATAGTGTTAATCCAGACCAACATAGTCAACTTAGTAGTGATAGGTCAACCCGATTATAACCCAATGAGTCAACCCATTGGTGACCTTGTCAACCCAATCCATTGCAATGTATTTATTTTAATAATATATTTGATAAATTTAGCAGTTATGATTAAATTATGTAATAGATCTATCATTTATGGAAAGTAGATTGTAGAATAATTTTTGAATATTAGTTGTGTTGGAGATCATTTTTTTTTGTATTAAATTTTTTTTAGGTTATTTAAACAAAATTATTTAACTTTTTCTTGGGACTTTGCAAAGTTTGCTGAATTTTGGTTGGGTTATTTGAGCAAAACTAATAATTTTTTATTTAAATACTAATTTTTTTTATATTTCAATATGAATATTTTTATGCATATAAATTAAATTATATTATTTTGAGTCAGACTTGTTTGATTATGGTCTTGCTCGGTTTGATTTTTAGTACCTTAAATTAGGAATTTTTAAGGCAAGTCATGTAACATCCTAAGTTTTTAAGTTAAGAATTTTCAGTGTTTTTAAAGGTATTTTGGTTAATTTAAATAAATTATTGTTTAATGACGTTTATGGGAGACTAATATAATTATTGAATCATTGAATAGTCTTAGAAGAAGGTTAGGTCAATATTTGAGCGGGCCATGACACGAAGGGAATTTTAAATTATAGAGGGATTCTCTGTGTCATGTGCTCCGATGAACGTGCTAATATGCCACGGTGCACATACAAAATCTGCACTCATCAATTCATAAAAACAAACCCCAAATTAGAAGTGGGATAAAGAAAATCACAAGAAGGCAATAAGAAATGATCGGTGTCTACTAGGAAATAATCTCTAAACCATTTTGGATGCATTTGGAGCTTGAATCATCATTGGATAAGTTCTACATTTCCTCTCCTCCCTCTTTATATGAAATTTCTGACTTAAGAGGTATTGTGGAGCTTGTTTTTGGTTGTTGTTAGGTATGGTCGAACCCATTGACTTATTTAAGGTCTTGAGGAGTTAAGTCAAGTCTCTAATCTTAAGTTTATGAGTTTTATAGTGATTTGAAATTTCATTAAGGGTTTAGATGAACCCTATGCATAATTTGAGAATTTTTAAACAAAGTGGATAGTTGGATGTTAAATTTGATATGTTGGGATGTTTAATAAGATGGTCAAAGTATTTTGAAATGGTTGATGTTGTTAGATAAGGAATTTGAGTGTTATGGGTATTTAGGACCTAGAGAATTTAGGGTTTATCTGGAGTGATAATTGACAATTGTCACTTGATTGTGTAGATTGAGCATTACTTAAGCTTTATCATGCATATAGAACATGTGAAGCTAATGTTGAGCCACGGTAACCCTTTTGTGTGCCAAAAGGTTGAGGTAACAGAATAATTTATATTATTTGTTTATATTACTTAACTATTTATGAGTAGATATGTTAAATTTATTACTTGAAAATTGATAACCTTGCATATTGTGAAATGTAATTTTGTGCATGAAAAATTATTTACAAACAATAAAAATGATGAAAATTTATATGGATTGATTGAAAAATTTAAAATGTACATGATAAATGTGAGCATGATCATGTTAGATGAGAGTTCATCGTAGAAAGGAATAGTAAAAGTTCATATAACATGTATCTCCTTAGCGTCTAATAAGGTACAGTGTTGGAGATTTTCTCCTTAATATCTATGCAGGATACGACATTGGAGAGTAACGCTCCTTAACATTAGTGATGCAGTGTTGAAGTAACGACACCTTGATTCATGTGCGATAGGTGGAGACTATAGTCCAAAAGTGTGATAGGACATATTTGGCTAGGTGATCGTACCAGTGAAGGTGAACTTAGACCATTGTTAATGTACACTTGGTTCAAGAGCCTATGTTTCAATCAAGATGACATGGAGGTTTAGATAGTAAAATAATTATGCTAGTGATAAATGATTTGTGTTTATGAAAAAGAGTATGTTGTAATATGTTAAAAGTATATTTTAGTGCTTAATAGCTTTACTCCCTTATGATTGTACATATTAATTAATAGTAGTGAATTTTTTTGTTATTAAGATGTTTATCTCACCCGTAGTTATATTTTATAGGTGAGGGCTTCGATAGGGACAATAGGAAGAAACGGCCGACTGAAGAGTGAAGAGTATTGTTGTATAGCTCTTCCATTTTTTCTTTTTAGGTTTGTAATGCATATTGCTATAATATAATGCCAACTTAAAAACATGACATTATTTTATTATCATTTGTATAAGAATATGTGAAGTGTGTATATCTTGGTCCAAAATTGATATTGTTGTTATTAAATAAATGTGCTTGGCCAAGATACAATTACAAATGATATATTTGAAATAATTTATATGTCAAAATGACCAAAATAATAATTGTATTAAATTTGATCCACCCTTATATTATTGTGTATTAAGGGTTTGGTGGTCATTTTAAATATAAATGCTTACTCGTGTGATATGATTAACTTGTCATGTTGCGTGTAGTCCATTTGAAGTGATCAAAGTGATTTCAGAGCTAATGACATTTGGTAGCATGTTTTGGACACCTTTAAAAATATTTTGAAGTGAAAACGAATCATTTTGAATTTAGGTATTTATCTTTTTAATGGATGATTATTTAAGGGTGAGATTAATACTATTAGTTAGAGGATTTAAAGAGCTTCGTGTGGACACTTAAAGTGCTCAAATCAGATATCGAATGGCAAAATAGCACGCTCCAAAAGTTTGAAGTGCTGTTATGACAGTAGTTGTGCGCCATGGTGCATATGCCTTCCAAGGGACTCGTCTTTTTGTGCCATCCGCCATAATAAGTGTGGCTTACGTTGCGACGAACGAAATAGATTTTTGAAAAATTTTCAATTGCATTAGCTTGTTTTCAAGTGCTGTCTGATTTTCATATTTCAGTTATCTTATTTAATCGATTTTAAATTATAGTTTGAACTCAAATAATATTTTTTTAAAAAGAATTTTCTTGGAATCCCATTATTTTAACTATTTACCTTTTAAATCATTAAGTTATGATAACTTTTACTTGATATTTTATTTAATCATAATTATCACAACGACATGTAAGTGTGTTGTCCTCGTAATATCAAGGCGAATATTACAAGTTGAGCAATGTTTGATATTTGGAAAAAATACTTTCTAACCTAGCAACATACAAGCTTCTTAAAAGTGCAAAGTTATAGGTTCAATCCTACTTATAACTTTAAATCGTTAGTGTCCGTCTATTTGAATCAAAAAAGTATTTTTTAAAAATCAAATGTGAAATGTCCCTTGAAAGAAAACTAGGCAGGTGTATTTCTCTGTTTATTTTCCCCTAAAGAACATCTTTATATTTTCCAAACATTACATAAATATGAGAAATTTTAGTATTTAAATCTTAATTTGTTATGTTATGGGGACTAGTCACTTCCACTTAACCAAACACCTCTTTTTAATTTTCCTTACAATCACGTGTTCTTCCCTTGATTCAAAAGGCCTCCCCTTTAATTTCCTTCTTTAGCAATTAAAAAAAAAAAGACGTTTTGGATGATATTATGTTATGGTATTCTATATCTGATTTAATTTGATTACCAGCAGAAACCGAAGTTGAGAAGACAAAAATTTGGGAGTCAATCATTCAAAAAAAAAAAAAAAAAGGTTTGAGAGATCAATTTAGAAATCGGTTTCGTTTAAGTTAGTTTGGACCATGGCAAAATAAATGTTTTAAAGGTAAAATTACCGAAATACGTAGATAAGTTTTTTATTTTATTTTAATTACAAAAAATACTTTTATTTATAAAAACATACATAAATCTCTCATAAGATTAAATGTTTTTTCTATAAGGGAAAAATTAAAAGCAAGAAAACTTAAATGTTACTAGTATAGAACATAGATTTCTCCTGGATTTTTAATATTCTGTTTTAATCCAGATAACCATTAATTAATTGTCAAATCAAATATTAAAAAAAACATAAATACTATTTAAAATTATTTAAATTAAAAAAATTTCGATGAATATATTTTTATTAACTTTATTAATTAATATTTGATTATATTATACATAAATTGCCAATTATGACATAAAAAATATTAACACCATTAAAATAATGAAGATATAATTTCATAAAACCATAAATGCTAACGGGAAATAGAAAGAAAACTACTCTTAGCCAAAAAACCGAAAAAGAAAGGGAGAGAGATTGGAGTAGAAAATGTTAACAATATTTAATAAAAAATTGAATTATTCCTTACCCATTTTTTAAAAATATATATTTTTATATTGATTAAAATAAATTATATAATATACTTCTCTAATTCTATTTATAAGTCATTTTTAACATCTTTTATGAGAATTAAAAAAATTTTAAAACTCATTAACTTTAGTCCTGTTTTAAAATTTAACAAGTTCTCAAATTTATTTCTATTAAATATATATGCTTCAATAATATTTTTTTATGTCTTCAATATTCAATAAAGGATAGTAAGAAAAATTTGCATTGAAAATTTAATAAAATAACTTATAAATAAGATTTAAATTTTTTTTTCCTTCTTACCTTATAAATAAGACAGCAGAACCAGAGGAAACATGAGTATCAATATCCATATACATTATAAAATAGATATTGATGTTTTTTTTCTTTTCTAAAGTATCTTCACTGACAATCATAAAATTGATCTCTCAAGAAATTTAAACATTATTTAAAGGATCATTTTCATGAATTGAACAATGGAATAATACTTCAGGAGTTGATATCGCTACCATATATATCACATTTATTTGGTTAAATATTGATTTTATATTTACAAATATAGGCTCGGCCTAGTATATATATTGTGGGCCAGGCCATGCCTAATACTACTTGGTCATGTTATCTGCCAAGCTCGGATTGAGAGTACTCTTCCCATTTTTAATTTTAAGAGATTTTATAAACTTTTAGGAGTAATTAAATTACTTTTTTCTGAAATTCACCAAATAAATAATTAAAATGACTTGCGCCACTTGTTTCAAATGATGTTATTTCAGGGTAAAAGAAGAAAGAAAGGAAAAAAAAATTAAGACATCAATTAAAATTAACAAGTTATCAATGGATTTTATAATATTTAATTGTGTTATATGAGATCTCAAAATAATCTTCTCTATTTTTCTTTTGGACAATAAATGAAATGCACTCTTGCTTGAGAACCAGCCAAACCGGTTTTTGCCTGGCTGTCAGTTGAGACAAAATGTGGCCCAAGGATTTGAGTTTTGACTGAGCCGGGGCACAGACTTATCTTGCAAGTACTCATCTACTCATATATAAAATCATATATATTTTTTTTATTTAAAAATACAAAATATTTTTAATTAAATTTTACCTTTAATAAAATAATTACTTACTTTTAAATTAACTCTGTCTTTTCATATTTATTTATATTAAATACTCTATAAATAATATAAAGTCACTATCAATAGGTACTTTAAAAAAAATAATGATTATACTTTAAAAAATTAAAAATATCTTATATTTTTAAATGAAGGGAGTAAACTATATAATAACTTATGGTATTCACAAATTTAACACGTATCATTTTTAAGAGAATGGCCACTTAAGATAGAATAATAAAATTAGGCTTGAGAAATTAAGGGCATGTTTGATTTTTATTTTAAAAAAATGTTTTTTATTTTTAAAAATAAAAATAAAAAACTCATTTGTGCAAGTATTTTGAATTCAAATATTTTTAAAATTATTTTATTTTTGATTTTAAAAATAAAAATGAAAACATTTTAGAGCTGTTTTTTATTTTTAAAGTACACTATAATTGATTATGGCAAAATATTTTCAGTTATGGTCCACCATTATCAAGTGCTATCATCATTAATCACTAAAAACCACAACTATTGATCACGTTTTTAACTCTAAAGTTGTTTTCATATTAAAATAATCAAATAGATTTCTAATTTATTTTATTTTAAAAAATAGTTTCAAAAATTGAGTTATAAAATAATTTTTAAAAATAAAAAATTGAACAAAACCAAATAAGCCATAATTTAAACAACTTTGGAATAATCATAAAATTACAAAATGAGTAAAAGTGCATTTTTATTTCTGAAATTTTTCTGAAAGAACATTTAATACTTTAAAATATTTCATGTAACATTCTAACCTTTTAAGTAATTAAGTCAGAACATTGAGCACCCTAATATCAAATCTTTGAAACTTCCGTTAGAAATTGCTTGTGGGCCCCATTTTTTATGACAGGTGGAAGAGAGAGAACAAGAACAATGACTACAAACCTAAATATTTCGAAGTTGCTATGTGTTAGTTTGGGGTTTGTGATTCAAAAGTGAAAACACACTAGTTTGCGAAAATGAGAAGACAAGGGTTCACTATTTCATTCTTATTATCCCTTTCTTCTCTTCATTCCTGATGTTATTTTCTTTTTTTGTTTGAATTAATCAAAATTTTTTTGCTTTCATGTTCCCTTTGCACACTTAAGACTTATAGCTCTTAAACTAAATTTCATGGACGTTCTGCTAGTAATTATAACACATATGGTTAAGAGATACTCCCTCGCACATGTGATGAATTTGCAGCTTCTTTCGCTGTTATTATAGGATTACTTGGTTTATCTTTGTTTTATTTCTCAAAGATAGAGTTAAACATAGGGAGAGATATTCCCTTGGACATGTGATGTTAAGCCAAAACTGTTGGTGCCATGGACATGATCGAAGGTGAAGCCATTGAAAAGTGAGACGCCAATGTCTAGAAGGACATCCTTGGCTGCTCGTTGCCTAGGTGCCATTTAGGAAACTTGTTTCTTTTTTCGATTTCGCATAAAGTATTACTGTGTTCATTTTTGCAACTATACTATATCGTTGAAGAACTAGGAAGCTTGTTTATAGGATGTGGACATAAATTTTATTCAATCATTATAGTTAGTTATGTTATATTAGATAAGTTTTATTATTCATCAATTAATAGACGTTAGTTAAGTTGATACAATTCCTGCCAACTAGGGGCAAGTTATTTAGCTATGTACATAAACAATATATACTTGTGAGAATTGAGTCCTTTTATGCTTGTCTTCCTTGTCTCCCTTTCTCTGTAACTCTATGGGTGTGTGTGTGTGTGTATAGTGCAAGCGGTAGAAGATACAATGAAGATGTTAGGGAAGGGGGATTAGGATTTCGATGTAGATCCATGTGGCGGAGAAAATGGACGATGAATGCCTAATCTTGTTCATGGCAAAGAAAATAATGTCACCTATGTTCATGGGAACAATATAATCACTACTACAAAATAAGCTTACAGGAACGCTTTTTTTTTTTTCCTTTAAGGAGCGCTTTTGAAGCGCTCTGAAATGTACAAGAGCGCTTAAAAAAAGCGCTCATGCATGTACGCTATACAGGAGCGCTTTTGGAAAAGCGCTCTCGTAAGAGACATCATGTACGGGAGCGCTCTCCATAGGAGCGCTCCCGTATGCTACACCTTACCGGAGCGCTCTTTAAAAGAGCGCTCCTGTATGCCCCATACAGGAGCGCTCTTTTCAAGAGTGCTCCCGTATGCTGATAACATACCGAAGCGCTGTTTTAAAGAGCGCTCCCGTAAATTACTTTACAGGAGCGCTCTTCAAATGAGCGCTCCCGTATATTATTTTAATTTTTTGTAAATCAAATTTTTTAAATTTCTCCTTTTACATATCTTTAACAACGGCAAATCATAATATCAAAAATTAATTTAAAAATAATATCAACATAAAAATTTATATACAAGAAGAATTTGAAACTGATACAATAATTTTAATTTTCCAACTAACCCAGTTTAATTTCTAACAAGCCTAACAAATGAAACTATTGTTATTTTTTTAACATTGAAATCTAAGTTCCTATCACAAACAGCCAATAATATATTCTGACCATTCTTCAACTAAATCTTCTATTTGCTCCATAGTAAAATGCGAATACCTTGCTCTAACAAAATACTACACAAGATATGAAAATTAATTGTATATATGATACAAGTATTTGCTGTCGGGCAGAGTCTCCTCTATAAATTGGAAGTTCCAGAATTTTTAAAAAATTCTACATCAATCCAGAACAACATATTCAGAATAACAAACAAAATATCAATCAAATAATCATTTAGATATATACCACCTTGTTTTATTAAGAAAATAATACAAACCTTTATTCTTTTCCATGAATAAAACTTAACAGGATCAGGTCTTTCGGTGTTTGGAGGGAGACCTTCACCTCCTCGATAACGTGCTACAGCCCTATTATATAATGATTAAGCATACCAAATAAAAATTAATTGTTATAATAAGCATATATAAAGAATATAGAACTAAAAACTTACTGATTAAATAATATCCTCATAGATTTGTAGTTCTTAAAGTCACTATCTCTTAATGAATCAAGATAATAAATCACAGGGACGAATGGATTGATACAAACAAGCACCCAATGTTGCCTGAAAAAATAAAATATTTCATTAACTAAAA
Organism: Prosopis cineraria; assembly: GCF_029017545.1. Classification (NCBI taxonomy): domain Eukaryota; kingdom Viridiplantae; phylum Streptophyta; class Magnoliopsida; order Fabales; family Fabaceae; genus Prosopis; species Prosopis cineraria. The sequence goes on along the minus strand of NW_026555638.1, from coordinate 32,920 downwards.
CATCAACTAAAGTTAAAAATAAACAATAATAACAATTTACCCTGGATTGTGAGGAGCTAAAAATAACATGTTTCTTTTGCCTTTGGCTTTGAATGCGTCAGTAATCTTTTGAGAATAGTACTCAACACTGTAGGTACTAGTGTTGTGCGAGCTAATAAATGAAAATTTTGTTATCAATGAGCCCGGCACCACAAAAGTATGATATAAGTACCTAAAATGAAAACAAATAGAATCATTCACAACTAAAATTAAATAAATATCACAATAAGTAATAAAATTGAGAAAGTACCTGATGTATAAACTAATTTGTGTGGTTTGTAGCCAATCCTTGGTCAGAATCTTGTTAATATTTTCATCTGCTAATTTTTCGCTAATTATTTCACCATAAATCTCCTTTTCAAATTCTACTTCACGGATTTCATTTTTAAATGTTGTCCGCATAATCACTTCAAGTGCATTTTGATGAGGATATTTCAACTGAGTAGATTTTGTGCTGGTCTTCCCTGCCTTAGTCATAGAGGTAGATCCTTTTGACGGCTTTCCTTTCGCTTTGATTGGCTTCTTTACAACTTCTTTAAATTTTGAGGACTACAAGATGTAAAATGGATTGGTAAGGGCGTAAGAAAACATGAATGATTTTAAAGAACCATCAATTATTATACCTGTAACTTAATGAGATTTGAAGGCCAAGCCACATAAGTTCCAACGGCATCCAAAATCGTGAATATATCCTCATCTTCTATTTGCACTGGCAACTCAGCATCATTTTTTATTGGAATAGTTATAGTCACCTTTAAGTGATCAGCAGGCAACGGTCTGGAGTGTATAGTAACACTATTGTCATTATACACAGATCCGAGTGCCACAACACGACAATGTGGTGATTCTAACCATAATTGACATTGAGACTCGCCCTAAAAATTAAAAATTAATATTTTTAAAAAATATGAAACATAATTTGTGAATAAAAAGAAGATAATAGAAAGAAAAATTATAACCTTAGGAAAGTCTTCTTTAGTATGGAAGGAGCAACTATCTTTATCACTAGGGCTACCTTGTGGCACATTTATAACTCCAATTATTTGCTCAAATATCTTTTCCATTTGAGCTTGAAATTTTTTTTCCATTCTCGCCTCCATTTCTGCCATCCTTGCATTAAAATCATCTTCAGTAAAAATTTTGGACCGACGTCCAAAGTAGGTGCCCTGAGAAATGCCAAATCCGACTCCTCTAACACGACCAGAGATCTCTGGAGCTCCTAACGCCCTACCAAGGACATCCACATGCTCCCCCACATCATCTTGTGATATTGATTGTGATAATGCTTCCTGTTGAACAAATTGTAAACTAATTATTAAGTAAATAATGTAAATAAAGTAATACACTAAAATATTAATACTCACACAATCCTCCCAGACTTTTCAAGTGCGTTCATCAGGTAATTTGCCTTCTTTATCTTCTCGAGCAGTCTTCCAAACAAGAGCTCGAGAAATTGGAGCATTAGGTCCAACTTCTTCCCTCTATTTAAAGAAGATATTAGAATAATTAAAAAATATTTTCTTATATATATATAAATAATATCAACAAAAGATATTAATTGAAACTTACCAAACCATGTTCAATATCTGGATAGCTCTTTCTTCCTGCTCTATATTGAAAAGGAGTACTTGCGGTTCTAGAGCGATTGACCTAGCTGATCTGTTGAAATTCAGGCTGCTGGCGCATTTTAATAAATTCATCCCAATGCTCTTGCTTGATCTCTGGATACATTTTAAGAGGATGAGGATTGAATTCTTCATTTGCATCTTTTAGATGATATGTTGTGAGGGTAGCTCGAAACTTTCTATGAGCATATGCTACTTTTCTCATGATATAATGCCTATGACTCTCATCCAGGTCAAAAGATATACACAAATCTTCCCATATATTATTTTTTGCTTCTTCAAGCTGTGGGTCATTTTTCTTTCTCCAGTCTGCAATGCAACAGGGAATATAATGACGAGCTAAGACCCCTATGTAACTGGCCAACTGAGGAGGCTTAACTAATTGGCCCCTATCATTCCAATTTACTGGTAATTTACGACCAGCTGCTCGAGCCCGTATTACTGCTTTCATAACAGTTTTACCCCGTTTAACCTCCTTGAATGCTTCTTCTTCAGTGGGTGGAGTATCACCACTGTTCTCAGGTAGGGTAGCCATATACCTTAAAAAAAAGACTTAGATTTCTATAAAAAAAAAATTCAACAGCATCTTCCTTAAAAGAAGAACCTCCCAAATGATCAAACAATCAAATTCCACAACACAATACATTTAAACTAAAAAAAATCAATTCATCTAAATAAAAATTAGAAGTATATTTCATAAATAAAATAAAAATGTTCAAGTAGTTTCTTCAACTTTAATCTAAATTATTAACTACAAATATTCCATCTAATATAAATAACTTCAATTCATATATCATCTATAATATTGATTATTAAAAAAATATATATGAAATTTATTCTCAAATATATATCAATATATTATATTATAAATTAATTATTAAAAAAATACCTTCACAATGTAGTCTTTACGGCAGAAAACGGCAGTCTTCACGGCAGCTGCAACACACGGCGGCAACGGAAGTCTTCACAGCGTCACTTCCTCCGGTGTATAGTAGCGGTGCAGATCTGGAACAGCAATGCAAATCTGGAACAGAGATGCAGATCTGGAACAGCGACAACGGCGGACAACTTTCTGGAACAGAGAACAGTGGCGGCGGCATAGAAATAGTGAACAGCGACCAGCGACAGTGAGAACGACGAACAGCAACGACGAGAACGGCGACAGTGCGAACGGCGAACAGCGGCGTGTGAACAGCAACAGCGACGAACGAAGAATAGCGATGGCAAGAACAGCGACAGCGACAGCAGACGAAACTGAGAGGCACGACGGCTGAGAATAGTGACGGACAAAATAGGAGGCCTCAGCAAATAAGAGAGAGGTTTTGAAAGAAACTAATGTATGAGGAAAAGAAAACTGACGGGGATGTTAAAAAAAAGTGGGAGACTCTTCCGGAGCGCTCTTTGAAGAGCGCTAAATAAAATATAAAAAATATAAAAATACCTTCGGGAGCGCTTGTAAGTGAGCGCTTTGGAAGAATGAGATCTTCCGGAGCGCTCGTTTGAAGAGCACTCCGGAAGAAGGAGCTCTTCCGGAGCGCTCGCTCCTTCTTCTGGAGTGCTCCTCGTTGAGCGCTCCGGAAGAGTGATCTTCCGGAGCGGTCTACCGATCCTTCTTCCGGAGCGCTCTTCAAACGAGCGCTCCGGAAGATCTCATTCTTCCGAAGCGCTCACTTACAAGCGCTCCCGAAGGTATTTTTATATTTTTTATATTTTATTTATATTAATTAAGAGCGTTATTTTAATTAGAATCCCTGACATACAGGAGCACTTATTTAGAAAAGTGCTCCGATAAATTCTCGCATTTACATTTTAGAACACTTTTTAAAGAAGCGCTCCTAAATACCCGCTCCTAAAAATATATTCTGTAGTAGTGAATGTTTTCTCTGATATAGATTGTAGTATTGTTTTTTAGGCTAAAGACGATGAACAAGTTTAAGAAGCATATGGGTTTGTTGTTGATGAAGAGAGAGAAGTTCATTAAAAAAAAATTTATTTGCCATGTAGATGCTACCAAAACACTAACATGGGTTCCACATCACCCAATTAAAAGCCATTCACTCTCTTTTAACTGTAAGGGCGAATTCGCTTTGATTTAATTACTTGAAAGGTGAGAATGTCATGCAAAATATTTTAGAGTAATGGGTGTTTTTTTGGAAAAATTTTAAGAACAAAGATACACTTTTATCCTTACAAAATTGAAAATCATTCAATTTTTTCAAAAAAATATTGTTTATATCTCAAAGATACAGTAAGTTTTTTATATTTGTGGAAAATTTGAAATGAGTTATAGTGTTCATAATATATGAATAATTAATTTTTTATTTTTTAGTAAAAAAATAAAAATAAGTACTTTAATAATATTGCCAATTATTGACGATGATTTTCTAAAACTGGGAGAGGGGCCAAATTAAATAGTGAATGGGTAAGAATAACAGTGAATCAAAATTATTGAGGGAATGTTGATGAAGCATGATGATTGGTGATATCTGAACATGGAGTAGTGAGTCCCACATTAAAGCCATGCTTTCTCAAAAGCTGGTCCAATGAGCCCCCACGTCCTACTTTAGTATCCCTTTCCCATTCCATCAATACTATTTAATTATTTATGTCCTTTCCTATCCTATAACTATTATTGATTCTTCTTTTATTTTTTATTTTGAAAAAATTATTTTCTTTTTTTTTTTAAATCTAAACTAAGGAATTTATTTGCAAACAAGCCCTACAAATCTGTAAAAATACATCCAAGCTCTTTGAGACTTGTAAATTATGATTCTTAAATTTTAAATTTGTTAGAATAAGCTGTAAAAATAAGCCCACCAAAATGTCATTCTCCTTTCACGTTTACAGCTGAAATATTGTAATTTGTAACTGAAATTTTGTATTTTACAACTGGATAAATATGAAATCGGTAAAGCGTGGTTATTTCATACACTTGATAAATTTTCTAGACTTGTTTACAATAAATATCTTACTTAAGATTTACATATAATTTTCCCTTCTTGATTCTCAATGCACAGTCCTAATGATTTGTTACATTCTTAATATTCAAGAATAATGAAACTTTTGATTCTTCAAATTTATTTTTTATTAATTTAATCTCTTAATTGAGGAGGTAACATGGTTAAAATCTTCTAACATTAGATAATAAAAATATTGATATCAGTCATGTAAATTAATAAAAATAAATACTATAATTATCTAACTGGAAAAAAACAAACTCAGAAATAAGAACAAAACATAGTGTAAATGATTATGTTGATAAAAAGTAAACTTATGTAATGGCTAATTTATTCTCATTTAACAAAATATACATAATAAATTATCAATATATTTTATACATTAGATGAATTTCACAATCAACATGTATTTTAAAACATAAAGAACTAACATGATAATTTGAAAAAACATAAGTTATCAAATCAATAAAAATTAAATTTAAAAAAACTAAATAGATAAATAAAACAAACTTAAGAAGAGATTACAAGTTTTATTATCCCATATACATATATATATATATATATATATATTACACAAAATCTATCTATCTATGCACAGTATAAATTTTTTAGCACTGCTATTATTTATTTATTTTAAACCTCATGCACCACTCAAGCTTGCAACTGTTTTAAAATAAGAAGTTAGATTTCTTATGACTTGTAAATAAAGATAAATTTTATATTTTATATGAATTTTATTTTAGTCTCCGTCCCATGACCTAACATGTCACCCAAGCTTGTCTTTGGTTATTCAATTATTCATCAATAACATTCCGGTCTCCTATTCGTTGGCTTCTTACGCCATTTTTCTCGCTCCTTTCAACAAAACACTTTGACTCTTGCTTCATTGATGACGTGGCTTTGTACTTAGATCGCCTTCTCAGTTTCATAGTTGTTACTCTTTAAGTTTCACCGAATCAAAATTTTAAGAAAATCCACATGCCCCCTGAAGCTACCTACCTAACTCGTTTAACTATGATTTATGTGTTTGACCAAAATCCTCTCACTATCTAACCCACTTGGATTATCTCATCATAGCTTAAATTTTGGCTTCATTATAGCTTAAGAAGGTAAACAAGGTTCTTAACTAGATTTGTGACCTCGTCCATTGAATCCAGAGTTAAGGCATTATTTATTATTAATTAATTAATCAACATCAAAGGCCTTGTCTTTTGATTTTGCTTCAAGATTCAATATGAAGGAAGAAAGGCAGGCCTGGCTTGCCGCATGAGTATGATTGGGCTTTTTGAGCATTTTTAAAAGCCCATTTAAGAGTCCGTCATTTGTTGGGCCGATTATGGGCTTTATGGGATGGAAATTTTGCGACCTCGTTTGTCTCATTAGGAGATTTAATATCTGGCCCACGAAATTGGATGTCCGACATGTTACTTTGAAAGTATACGAAGCTTTTGTTTTTAAAAAAAAAAAACATTTGAAAAAAGAGGTAATAATTTGGGCCAAGCCTAGCATTTCAGCTTGAATAAACTCAAAAAATATTAAGATCACGCTTAAGAGGTTAGAAAGCTTTAGAAGATAACATACGTATTTGGGTCAGCCTGAATAAACTCAAAAGTTAAAGGGATTAGAGCTAACTTGATTACATAAGCTTTTTTTATATGTTAAAATATTTTAAATTTAATCTGAATAAACTTAGTTTGAATTGAGTTTAATTCAAATAAACCTAGCCCACTCAAGTTATCGGCTCCAGGAAATAGTCGATAGACACCTGAAATGTGGAAATGATTTTAAGTTTGTTATATCAATGTAAATATCAATTAATATTTCCATTACTAAATATCAATCAATATTATCGAGAAAAAAATAAAAAAATTATGGAGAGTTGTGCTTTTAAGAGTTTTGGTAGGAGTATTTTTAAGAGTTTTAAATGTAACTCTCTTTTCAGGCAATTATTCAGAGTTTCTAGAGCTTCTTGCAAGGTTTAATGAGATTTTAATGAATTAATAAATTATTTTTTAGTATTTTAGTAATTTTTGAATCACTAAATTAACAAGATTTATTATTATTTTTTGCATGTCTCCAGAAGTTTATATATGGTTGTAGTATGGAAAAATATTAGAGAAAATCAATCCGCAAGTATTTGTAATTTTTGTTAATTTTGAATTAAGTCTGTAATTTAATTTGTTTAATCAGGTCATTATAGTTTAATTTATTAGACATGTTAATTATTGAAGGCTAAGGTTTTTAAAGAATGATTAACTTCCTCAAAATAAAATACTTTTAAAGTTTATAAAAAAATTGATTTACTACTGTTGGTAAAAAAATTGATTTTACATTTTTATGAAAAAATTTATATGTATAAAAATTATCTTGATAACATAAACTAGTTATATAAATTTCGAATTACAAAAAGTATATAATTAATTCTAAAATTATATAATCTTTTAATAAAAATATAAAATTTTTTAATTTTTTTATAAGGAAAAGTTTAAATATTTTATTATCCAAAGATTAATGAATTTAACATATCAAACTAAAAGAACTTAATTAAACAGAAAAATATAAGAACCTAAATCAAGATTAAGAGAAAGTATAAGGACCTACAAATTAATTATTTGTAAAAATTAAAAATAAGCATAAGCACATACTTGTATTTAGTAGATAATTAATTTAAAAAAATATAATTATTAATCTCTATAACTTTATCGTGTTTTGTTATTGAACTTTGTACTTTTTTGTTGCGGTAAGTTTTTATAGTTTTTTTTTTATCTATAACATTAGTCTTTCTATTTTTAAATATACATAAAGTCATGATGATATGACACTAATGATGTTAAATTTTGCACAGAAAATTAAAATACAAAAAAAAACAGAAAAATCACAAAATACAAAGTAATAAAGATCAATTAGCAAAAACTAAAGGCTATGTTTGATTATACAAAGTCAAAATAAACTTCAACATCAACATTCACAAAAAATAAAAACCAACGGCTTCAAAATAAAAAAAAAAAAAGAGTATCTGGCATCAAGAAAGAAACTAAAGTAGAGTCAAAGAGAAGAGTTCGAAATCTGTAAAATAAATGAAATAAAACCTAAATTCCATTTGATATGATGTCTTTTAATTGGTTATAGGTATTCTTTTATTGAAAGTAATTTTATTTGAGGTACAGTCTGTCACTAAATGTAATCATTTATCTCAATGGGGATTCAAATTTTTATTTACTGTGAGAAACTAGCCCCTTACACTAAACTTAATCTTCATTAGTAACAATAAAATGATATTAATTACATGTTAGACAATTTAAATCATTAGCATTAGCGCTACATCATCATCCCATCACGCGTGCTTAAAATAGAAAGACCAACATTGCAAGCAAGAAAAGTTATTAGGACCTAGGACCAAAAAAAATACAAGAACTAATAACAAAACATAATAAAATTATAAATATCAATAGTTTCGTTTCTCCTCTAATTTATATAAAAAATGAAAAATGAATGAAAAAAAATATTTAATTCAATAAAAGTGATATCATTATTGTTATTATAGGAAATTTTTTTATTTCATTATCAAATATTTAATATTATGGAGTCAATGCCAACGTAAGTTAGGTACAGCAGAAGCAATTAATATTTCATAATGTAACAAATTAAAATTTGAATCTTTACTAGAAGAAGCTAAATGCTTTCATTTAGTGCCTCATTATGCCTCAAATATGATTTCGTCCAATAGAAATATTTTTGTTCGCAATAAAAAAAAAAGTTAAAGAGTAATCTTTCCCTTAAACTATAAATCCAAAAATGTCTAAGAGCCTAAACTTATTTTAGTGCAATGTTCATTCTAACATTTTAAAAAATGGCTTCAAAAATTACCAAAAAGGACTCAAAAAATTACAAAGAAGTATCATATAAAAATTTATATTTTTTATAATTTTTGAAATCCTTTTATACAATTTTAAGGTTTTTTCCTATACTTTCTTAGTTAACTAATAGTCAGAGTTAACATTTGTTAGCTATAAGGGAGATATTGCACCATTTTAAAGATGTTAAAGAAAAATATTAAAATCCCAAACATTTTCAGACTAATAATTTAAGGACAAAATTATCATTTAATGTGAAAAAAAAAGTATTAGAATGAAGTTGAAACATGGTTGGGTTTGATTAAGATAATTCTTCCAACACAATTTTTTCTATTGATGAAAAAGAATTGGATTATGTCCACCTCATTTGGGCATCTTTAGTAGTTACAGGCAATTATATTTGTTGATATAAAAATTTAATAGTGAGTGATGCAAAAAGATGATCCTTTTGAAGGTTTTTCTTCCATATCTAAAAGGGGATGGGGTGGCATTGAGTAGTTAGTATCATATGAACCTATCCATGCGGCCATTTATGATAATATACATATTTTGTACTTTCATATTGCATTTATGCACAATGGTTAACAATATTAGATCCCTCTTTCATCTCACATCCTTCCTTCCTTTTTTTCCCCACCACAGTATCATATGGTTTATTAACATATCCACCAATTCAAGTTCGACAATTGTTGAACTTAATTCTCCTATTACAATTTTTATAGTTAAATTTAACAGAATCTTAAAGAGTATATGCAGACAACCTCTCTGATGTTTAAAAATCTTTAGTAAATTGACAGCAAGGTGTTCTCTATCTAAAATATATAAAAGTAGTTTATCTGCACGCGACTTTGAAAAATTATGGGGTTCTTTATTAGGTTTTAAAATTATAAGGTTATTTACATGTGGATTTCTGTATTTTAATTATGTTTTGTTTTTAGTTCGTATAACTTATTTTGTTATTATCATTCCCTTTAATTTGATCTACTTGTAAAATTAGTCTCTATAATTTTAAAAAATATAATAATAACCATGAGCTGACACTAACGGAGTTAATTTTGCTATGACTTTGCTAACCCCTCAATTAACATGGTAAAAATATACTAACGTGATGATAAATTGATAGGTATGATTAAAAATAAAAGGCAAGTGGCCAAAAAAACTTAATGTAAATTTGGATTAAACAAAATGTGAGAGATGAATGTAATGTTAAGTACACATCAACAATAAGCTTAATAAAGTTTAGCATACATCAACAAAATTAACTCCATTGATGCCAACTCATGATTTCTATGTACATTTTTAAAATTATATTCTCTTTAATCCAAAATATAAGCAATTTCTTAACAATAATTTACATATTAATAAAGTCTTTATTTTCATGAAAGAATAAATATTATTTTCCTTTTTTCCTCTTCATTTCAATTTATAATGAGTGAGAAAGAGGTCATAAATTTACGTATATAAGAATTCAAATTAATAAATACAAGAGGCAAATGATTTTTTTTTTTTTACAGATACTAAGTTGCTCATATTTTAGATTAAGATTAGTTGAGAAAAAAATCTTATATTTTAAATCTGAGGGAGCAAAAATTAACATTACAGATGAATTAAACTAAAGAAATAGTCAATAATGAAATAAAAATATAAAAATTAAAAACAAAAAGTAATCAAAATATTTAAACCCATAGTTACATTTTAAAAAAAAAAAAACAGTCGTGGCAAATATTAAAAAAGAGCTAAAGAGATGGGAGATCTCAGATATCCATCACTATCGGTTATGGTTTGGTGACTTGTCAAATTTCGAGTGGGGGCGCCCCGCCCAGCCAATAGTGCAAAACATGGGCGACAGTTGTGGGCCCTGCTACCATTAGCAGGTTGTAAGTGGACCGATGGCCCATACATAAGATATTAAACTGATCAAAATAGGTCCTATGTCTCACTTGCTTCTGCGGATTTTTAATTCAAACTAATTTAGTTAATAATTTGTGAACATTTCTTTGATGGGCATACCTTCCATCAAAAATTTATTCACTGCTGTGTATTCAAAGCTCAAATTTAAAATTTACTTATAAAATATTATTAATTTTTTCACTTAATTTATTTTTATTTTAGGTATTCAAATTATCTTAAGATAATTTGTTAATTCTTATACTATATATTATTCATTTACTTGCGAACTTTTATTTATTTCTTCACTGTACTTGTTTATTGTCAAACTTTTATTTTATTTTATTCTAAAAAAATGAACAAGTGAAATAAGATAATTAACAGTATTTTTTAATTAAATAAACAAGTGAAGTGAAAAAATTTTAATATTAATTTAAGTAAAAGGCAATTTTATTATTTCCACATAAATTTAATATCAAATTTTACTGAAATTTTAGAAAATTATGAACTTTGAATTTAAATAAATATAATTAAAGAATCTTTATTAAAAAAATTTAAATTAAAGTTATAATTTTATAAGTTATTAACTAAATCTTTACTGACGCAACCTTCGTTTGCCCCTCTTTTCTTTTCAGATATTCTAACTACAGCGTGCCTCATTTGAAACTGGATATCCTGTACTGAATTTCGGCCCGGCATTTCGTACTTGTCCCGGCTATTCCAGGAGCTTACAAATGGGCTCAACAGACAACAGCATCCTCGTATAGTATTAGATGCAATTCCCTTCTATCAATGCGCATCTAGTAGAGAGCAATAAGCCTTCACAGAGCAGTACAGCGACAACACCCCTACAACAATAGTATCACTGCTAGCTTCAACATTTTTCTTTTAGTGTTCCATCTTATATTTTTTGTGATTTCTTCTATGTTAATATTAATACAATGCTAGCTCTTACCATGCAGTTCTTTCATGTTTCTCTATTTGTAAACATTAGCATTTTTGAAAATTATGATAAACAACCATGTGAACTCATCGTTCGATTTGGAAAAAAAGAATATCGCACCGTTTAATACACACTCCTTTGGCACGTTGGTGTGCCAAAAAGCACCACAAACAATAATTATTTTAAAATTTATAATTTTAGAAAACACACACACACATGTTTCTTGCACATTTTCCCACTAGCTTTTCCATTTCAAAGCTATTATCAATCACTAACTAGTTGATACTACATTTTATGTGAGCTTTGTAAAAAATATTTTCAAAAGAGCTACTTTAATTAAATTTAACAACATTTGAATTTGATCAAATAAGATAGTTGTATAAAATAAAAGGTGTTTGGTGACTTAATCAACCTCCCAAACCTGATTATTGCGTTAATTTAACATAAAGTTTTAGTGGTCAAAATACTTAACACAAAAATTTCAGTAGGTAAACATATACTACTTGATAGATCAAAATTTGGGCATAGTATTATGTCATATATTGAAGGAACTTGGGAAAAGTTTTGAGTGTATAAGCAAGTCAGTTGCATACCCAACTGAGCTAGCTTTTGCGAAAGAAAGTAATAATCTCATGATAAAGTGATATTAGAATTGGACTCAAGTATATCCAGTCTGTAAGTCCTTCCAATGGACCAGCCGTGATGGGAGCACCACAGATTGATCGAGAGAGTTGTTGCTTTTCACATTGGAGGGAATTGGAAAGGGTCTTGGACATGTAAACAAATGCACTATACATCCATTGAGCCAGTTTTTTGGAAAAAAAATAATGATCCCGTGACATTTTTTTATTTATCCATCCATCAAATGTTTATTTAATATAGTTAATCCCTACAATTATTAATTACATTTGTATATATCATCCAAGCGATACCAACAAGCATTCTAAAAATAAAGAGGCCACTCTAAATTCAGGTATGTCAGTTTGTTTGTTTGTTTTTTTGGGCCAATAAGTATCTACTAAAATCTTTGAGTCCTATCATTGCGTTAACTTATAATAAATTCCCTTTCCCTGATTGAACACTAAGAATTTTGTTCACTTATTACTTATTAGTTTTCGAGGTTTAAACCAAATTAGGGCGGAATGCAGCAAAAAATTTCAAAAATAATTTTCTGATAGTGTTATATAAATTTTGCAATTAGCCATAAATTTTATATATTAATATTCATTTAAATAACATTTGCTCAATAGTTAATTCTACCATTCTTGACTAAACATGCCAAGTATAAATAATAAGTTGAAATATTTTAATCTATCACCTCCAAAAAAAAAATTGTTTACATTTATTTGTCATGCTAGAAGTTTAAGGTCACATTAATGGCTAAAAGCATTAAGAATCTTTATGTAAGACAAAACTTTGGTGAATATTACTTGAATATTTTTTTTATGATAGAAAAAATTTATTTCAGAACGTAATCTGAATTATTTCTGGCTTTTCAGAAATAAATAAATATATATATATATATATATTTAATAAACTGGTGAAAACCAAACACATGTTATAGAGCGAAAGGAATGGGGTTTTAAAATTCCAAATTTGCACCACCTACTAGAAAGCATGAGGAACGTGAAGCAAGTGGCCTTCCAAAATGGATTTCGCAGTAAATGATCCAAACATCCAAACGAGGAAATTCAAATTTCACTATTTCAGAGAGTGAATTCGATCAAAGAAGACGACAAGTACAGTATAGGTGCGAGTTTCATGGCTTACGTCCTTTCCCTATCTCACCAAATTAACTTTTTGATTTCTTTGCTTCAAAGCGAAGCTCCGATTCTCCTTCAAGCCTTTCTGCAAATCTTCCATCCTCACATCACCCACCCCAACCACCATCCTCTGTAACCGTCCTCCGTCCTTCACCGCCTCGTTTTCCACGCTCTCCCATTTGCAGATTCCGTTCACAATTTCGCATCCCATCACCCACTCCGGCTCCGACGGATTATAAATGTACACTGAATCCCCCGTTGTCGACATCGATATTGACGACACCAATCCTCCTTCCCCCTTCACCTTCTTCACCATTTCCTTCGGCATCTCGCACATTTCCTCGCACCGCAGCTTCGATTCCGGTCCCCATTCGCCTCTCACTTCCCACAATTTCACGCTCTTCACTTCCGCCGCTTCCCCTACCAGCCCCGCCACGATTACGCGGTCGCGCAGTGTTCCATTGACGATGGAATAGACGCTCTGGTCAGGTCGGAGGTCGTAGGGTCCTTGCCAAGTGTTCTTCTCGGGATGGAAAGTGTGTGTGACGCCGGAGATTTTCTCCGTCACGTGCATCCTGTGCCCCACGACGGCGACGGACAGCCACGTGGAGGTCGCGGAACCCTTCAGAATCGCTGGCATGGACTCGCAAGTGTCCCAGGTTCGCCTCCGCAAATCGTAGATCTCCACCGCGAGCGGGTCGTCCTCGAACTCGCACACTCCGCCAGCTACGACGATGTGGTGACCCACGAGGGCGACAATTGGATCCGTTCGACACACGCGCGGGGCGTCGGCGTGGTGCCAGGTGAGATGGATGGGGTCGAAGGAGAAGGCGAGGGCGGTAGAGGAGAGCATGTAGAGGAGCGAAGAGTGTGATGATCTGAGGGAGGCGACAGTGGGCCTGACGGCTGAGGGCTCGCGCATCTGAACCCACGCGCGAGAGCGAGGGTCGTAAGCGTGCGTGTTGATCACGTGCGGGGCTCTGCTAGTATGTGTGTAGACCATGAGCCAGGGTTTGATGGGGTTGAGGTGAGCGAGGGAGGAGGAGACGGCGCGATTCCAGGATTTTGACACTTGGAGGACGGGGACGAGGTCGATGAGTGGCACATGAGAGAGTATGGACTCTAAGATATCGCCATGGATAGGAGCTTCTCCATCTCTTTCCTCTTCGGCTTTATGAAACTCTGGTTCAGTGGCCATAGCGTAAAAGCTGTACTCTGTTTCGATGGCTTGTTTCAGAGTGGGACGGGGACGAGAGATGAATCGAGCATTTGAGGGCTTTATATAGTGGAAAATAAAAGTGGACAGGTGGCACATTTCCCAGTCATTATGTGCCACGTGTATTGCGAGATTTTCCCATTGCTTGTGCTTCAGAAAATTCTTCCCGGTGTTTTCACTTTTGTGCGATGTGTGGGACCCAACTTCTCCTCATCTTTTGCCCTCTTCATTTTCTCTTTACATCCCATCTTAATTATTAGATTTATTTTTAAGTGGATATAATATCAAATCTTAACTACTCAAAATTAAATTTAATGATTGAAATAGAAAATAAAAATGAAATAGAGAGAGAGAAAAAATAAAAAAAAGCCAAGTTCACAATATATCCTTCATCTCTCTTTCTGTCTCTTTGTTTTTTTTTTTTAATGTATCTAGTTATCTAGCATTTGCAAAAAACGAACCTAAGTGTCAGGGTTATCGCCACTAATAACGTTGAGATTTTATTTCTATTTAATATATCGAGCATCAAGAATGTAATCGGCACTGGGGCTTACCAATTGTATACTAATTCATTATAAATTACTTTTTTATAATTAATTAATTCACAACCTACAAGCAATGTCAATTAAAACTTTAAATTTTTAAAACTTTTCACATGTTTTTATTTATATCTTCATTAAATATCTTATATAAAATTTTTGATAATATTAATTAAATTTCACTGCATAATTTTTTTAAAAAGAGTAATAAATAAAATAGGAATATCATTAAAAAATAAATATAAAAATTATCTAATATCTTTTCTTTTAGATTATGTAAGATTTTTTAAAAATATCTTATATCATGATTTAAAGGGAGTAACACATATCAAACTAGTCAAAACAGTTCAGCTTGAGGTCCACTCAAAGCCAAATTGGTCTTAATTGAAATAATTTAATTTAATTTAATTTATATACATAAAAATATTCATACCTAAATGTGAAAAAAAAATTAATATGTAAATAAAAATCATTAGTTATGATCAAATAACTCAACACGAATCTTCTCATAATTTTTAAATTTATTAAATATATTATTAAAATAAATCTCTTGCAACGGATCGAGTTAACCCACCGAGTTATCCTCGAGTTGATCATGTTAATACAAGTTAGCATTACTACAAGTTGGATCATAAATTCAAGTTTCAACAGGCAACTTTTAATTCTTTTTTTACAATTATTGCAATTTTTAATTCTCGAGAGATATTGGCAATGTCAATGTATGAATTTAAGACATAAACGTTCGAGCAAATTACATTACAATGTACAAAAGACATGTTAGTGATATACTACCAACTAAACATTTAGACTTAGGAGTTGTTAGAAGAATCAAAATACATTTGCGCAGCATGCAATGAATGTGAATTTAAATGAATTCACAACGATCGTTACTTGCTTTATATCTGTTTGTAATAATTAAATTTAAATGAATTAATAAATGTAACGTGTATTTGTCAAATGGATGTCAATAGGGTACATGAAATTCATTAGTAGGTAGTTTAAAGCTTTTTCATTAAACTTAAGAAAAAGGTAATATAGTAAACCATATTCAAGTAAATGCAATAGGAATGAACCTGTAGTTTGGTCATTTGGTATACTGGGTTAGGTAAATGTTTATATATTTTATCTAACAAAAAGTGTTTTTAAACCCTAAACTTTAATTTAGGGCTTTAAGGCTTTGCCGACATTGTTACACTGTACTTTTTTATTTTCATAATATCTTTTTCGTTTTTTAATAGTTTCCTGTTCCTGATTTTTTAAGTAATTATGTAATAAAATATTAAAACTTACAAAATCAAAAATCTCCATCAGCATTTATTTATTTTTAAATAGATTAATAGTTATTCAATGGATTTTTAATATTAAAAATTGTATATTTTTCAAACCATGTATTTGTTAAAAAAACTTTTTATTTCTTCTTTTGAAGACAACGCAAAGGAATAACATATAATTTAAATTCTTCATATTTTATAAAAGTAAATAGGTGACTGCATGTGATAACGAAGTTAAAAAAAATTAATTGTTGTAAAAATATAAAAAAATCACACAAGGCCATATTTTTATTATTATTTTTTGATTGAGTATGTGCATGCTTTAATATAAAATATTTAAACCCCATATATAATATTCAGGCAGAAAAAAAAGCCTATATATAACATTCTATTTCGTGTCGGTTTACCTGTGCGCTAATAAAAACATAACTTTAAATTTTGACATTTTGATTGAATTTTGTTAGAAGTTCTAATATTTTTTTATATTTTAGGTCTTTAAATTTTTTTTTAATGTTCGAGATCCTTATAATACTACTCAAGAAAAACTTAGAATACAAAAATAAAAAAAGTACAAAGATTGATAATAAAACTTGAATAAAATATAAAAATTTAAAATTATATTTTTCTGTTTATTTCACTAAACATGGATGGGTTGACATATTTGTGAATAGTGTTTTTTAATTATTTGTTTTTTTTTGGTACTTTAAATCTAGCCCACAATTCTTTGACACGAGTACATACGTTGAATGCGTTCAAAATTCATGAAAAATGTGTAAAATTTGTGCTTTTAATTTGAAAATTTTGTGTTCAAAATTAACGATCATGAACATGTTGATTGTTTGAAGTTGTCTTATTAAAATAATGAGTATTAACACGCACGCACACTCGCACAATAGTAAGATCGATTACACTGGTTGGTGATTTTACCTATGAAATAACTCTTCAGGGAGGAGCAATGACGATGAGTGCGTTCCTTCATTCCTCTTTGGCATGAAACCCAATTATATTTTTGTTAAGTTCTAAAAACATTCTTTCAGTTGCGCCAAGCTTTTCAAAAAGTCTTATTGTACAATTTATTTTTTGAACTTTTTTTTGTAAATCATATTTAACAATTTAAGCATCTGGGATGCATATAAAACTATGAGACAAATTGCCATTTTCATTGTGTTATCTTCATACATTTATAATCTGTTTCATGATCTCTGGGAAATTATCCCTCTTTGATTTCTTTGCTGTCAGAAAATAGAATGATAGTGTTTGATAGCCTATATACTGAAAGCACGTTAGTATTTCTCGGGCCATTCCTATGTAATGTACAACTAATCATTTCTTTAATTCAGATTTAGTTAAGATGTGATTGGAATTTGGAATAATGGAGCATCATAAAGGAGCTATTAGTGTGAGTTTATATTTATGCAGCCGGGGTTTTTAGTTAAAGCTATATTGTTATTTTGGAATTTTGGATTGTATTTTTTATTTGGATTTGAATTTATTTATTTATGTATTGAAAATCATTATTTTAATACTGTTAGGTGAAGAAACAGTACTGAAATTACAAAAAAAAAATGTTGTAATTTAGATATTCAAGTGGCTTGAAATTTAAAAGAATTTGATTTAATTTGATTTGACTATTTAAGTTTTTAACAAAATTTGGGCTTCTATGGGTCAAGTTTATTTGGCCGAATGAACCGGACTTGCCTAAATGATCAACCGTATCAGAGAGATTATCTAAAAATAAAATCAGGTGGTGAATGATGGTCTCCATAATGATGTTGGCCAAACAACCAACAAACTAACCCCTCAATGAATGTAATAATAATATCCATGAGGCATGAGAACTGTTAGTGGCACGCTGATGATGAGATGATTAAACATCTAGAAAGTCGGCAATCAAATTAAAAAGGAAAAAAAAACTCCTAAAGTCATGCCCGATCCATCTTCAAATTAAATGAATTTTAATCAAATTACACAATTTAAGAAAATTAATTTATTCTAATAATTATATTTTAAATAAGATTAAAAATCTATTGTGATTAGTGCTTTACTTTATTTTCTTTAATTTAATGATACTCATTTAATAAAGTGGTTAATAAGAGTAATATTGAAAAGATGTTTGAATTGCATGGCAAATTTTGTTGCTTTTGCTTGTAAAAAAAAAATTTTTTTTTTCAGTTAAAGTCTACCACAGAGACTTGATTTCATATGAATCCAAAAAATTTTAAAATTTTAATTCAAAAAAAAAATCAAAAGAATTTTAATAATAAAAAGATTAAAATACTCTTCACTTATTATACAGAATTACTAATTGTTACTTTTTTTATTGCACTTGTTAACTAACCAATATTACTTGTAAATTATATTTATTTATCAGATAATTAATAATATTAGTTATTAATTTACTAATTTTACTTGTTAATTTACTATCAAGACCTGTCAGTAATTTATAATTTATGTTAGTAAATTATAAGACCTGTTAGTAATTTGCAACTAATGTTAGAAAATTATTAAATAAAGTTAGCAATTTTAACAACTAATATTGTTACTTGTAATCGAACAATCAATATCAAATTTTATATAATTATATTTGATTCACAATAAATGCGTGAGAGGGGGGGGAGGGAGAGAGGGAGAGAAATAGTTTTGTTCTTAAATTTGATGTGTAGAACAATGAGGGAATTAGTTTTCACACTTTCCCATTATATCTCCCATGCATACATATATATCTTCCATATGTGCGTGGTGACAATTCACAAAATGGTTCCCTCCCACAATCCAAAAATAAAGAGGGAATACATGGCACTTGGATGCGCGGCCATAAAGTATGCAAGGATCCTGTTGGGATTAATATTCAGTTAAGTCACCTTAAGCTTATATTTTGGGCTAGAACTTTATCCATCAAAGTTTGATAATCCAACATCACACACACACGCACCCATGGTATCGTGATGCAATCATGTTTCACGTGATCATTTTTTTTTTTTTAATAGTAAAAGAAGCAGACTCCACTTATAAATTATATGTCTCTCAAGATACGGAAGACAAGGTAGATCACTTCTCTCAACTAAATTGCACATGATTATCGCTTTACATTTTAAAGTTAGATAAAAAAACATTCTTTATGCTATAAATCATGTTTAATTTAATATATTCAGTAGGTTATTAATATGCAATTTAAATCTCAAACTATAATCTAAGGGGTGATTTAATTCCAAACTTTTATTTGATATATTCTAAACTTAAACAATTAAAATTAAAACAATTACACTTCTACCATTAAATTTAAATAAACGATTGTTACTTTTTGGGTTAAGAGTTATTTTTATCTTTGAACTGTACACAAAAAGTTATAAATGCTTCTAAACTTAACTATGAGTCAATTATATCCCTCAATCTTAAAGATTTCTTCAGTGATCACCCTAACATTAAAATTATAATGTAAATTATATTATTTAATATATTCAGTAGGTTATTAATATGCAATTTAAATCTCAAACTATAATCTAAGGGGTGATTTAATTCCAAACTTTTATTTGATATATTCTAAACTTAAACAATTAAAATTAAAACAATTACACTTCTACCATTAAATTTAAATAAACGATTGTTACTTTTTGGGTTAAGAGTTATTTTTATCTTTGAACTATACACAAAAAGTTATAAATGCTTCTAAACTTAACTATGAGTCAATTATATCCCTCAATCTTAAAGATTTCTTCAGTGATCACCCTACCATTAAAATTTTAATTCAATTCAGGAAAAACAATCAAAAGAATTTTAATAATAAAAAAATTAAAATACTCTTCACTTATTATGCATAATTACTAATTATTACTTTTTTTACCACACTTGTTAACTAACCAATATCACTTGTAAATTATATTTATTTGTCAGATAATTAATAACATTAGTTATTAATTTACTAACTTTACTTGTTAGTTTACTATCAAGATCTGTCAGTAATTTATAATTTATATTAATAAATTATAAGACATGTTATTAATTTACAACTGATGTTAGAAAATTATCAAATAAAGTTAACAATTTTAACAATTAATGTTGCTGCTTGTAGTCGAACAATTAATATCAAATTTTATATAATTATATTTGTTTCACAGTCAATGCATGAGAGGGGGGGGAGAGAGAGAGAGAGATAGTTTTGTTCTTAAATTTGACAATTCACAAAATGGTTCCCTCCCACAATCCAAAAATAAAGAGGGAATACATGGCACTTGGATGCGCGGCCATAAAGTATGCAAGGATCCTGTTGGGATTAATATTCAGTTAAGTCACCTTAAGCTTATATTTTGGGCTAGAACTTTATCCATCAAAGTTTGATAATCCAACATCACACACACACGCACCCATGGTATCGTGATGCAATCATGTTTCACGTGATCATTTTTTTTTTAATAGTAAAAGAAGCGGACTCCACTTACAATAAAAATTATATGTCTCAAGATACGGAAGACAAGGTAGATCACTTCTCTCAACTAAATTGCACATGATCATTGCTTTACATTTTAAAGTTAGATAACAAAACATTTTTTATGCTATAAATCATGTTTAATTTAATATATTTAGTAGGGTTATTAATATGCAATTTGAATTCCGAACTATAATCTAAGGGGTGATTTAATCCCAAACTTTTATTTGGTATATTCTAAACTTAAACAATTAAAATTAAAACAATTACAATCCTACCATTAAATTTAAATAAACGATTGTTACTTTTTGGGTTAAGAGTTATTTTTATTTTTGAACTGTACACAAAGAGTCACAAATGCCTTTAAACTCAATTATGGGTCAATTATATCCCTCAATCTTAAAGATTCCCTCAATGATCACTCTAACATTAAAAACACTTAACGTTTGTTAGTTATCACTAGAGCCGTGCAAAACGGATTATGGGCCAGCCTGCAAGCTAACCCACACGGATTAGCATATTAACGGGTTGTGTTGGGCTAGCTTGTCAAGATAAATGAACTAAAAAAACTCAACCCAACTCATATATTGATGGGCTAGCACACTCGCGGGCCAGCCCGCAAAATGTAATTTTATTTTTTAAAATTATTTAAAAATTATAATCAACATATCATTTATATAGATAATGATTTTTCTCATATTATTTTTTAAAATAAAATTTGAATACAAATCTAAATTATTTTTATCAATGAATTTATATTTGTAATTTCAATCAATAGATCTTACGAGATTAACAAATAATATATATTCAAAATAATTTTATAAAAACTAATAAATAATTGATTTACAAACTATAATAAAAATTTTCATTTGCAAATTGTAAGAAAGATTTATATTATCTTTCAAATGTAAAGAACACGATTGGGACTCATAAATTATAAATTTAAGAAATATAGTCATTATTGTATATTTATAAGAAGATATATTAAAATTAAAAAATAAATTATTTTTTTAAAAAAATAGGCTAACTCACGGGCCAACTCGTTTAGCCTGCGGGCTAGCTTGTTTTAACCCGTCATTTTTGCAGGTTGGGCTAGCCTAACCTGTTTTAAAAAATGAGTTAATTCTTTTAACCCAACCCATCAAACTTTACGGGTTGAATGGGCTAGCCCGTGGGCTCAACCCATTTTTTCGGCTCTAGTTATTAGTGAGTCTCATTATTTTTTAATATTTTTAGTAAGTTAAAGGTTAATTTTGCCCCTCAACTTTTATTTGAAATGTCATTTTTTTCCTCAATTCAAATATTTTTATAATAAAAAATATAATGTTGGGCCCATTAATAGTCAACTAATAGTGAGAAAATAACAGGGTGATGAGGAAGGGAATCTTTAAAGTTG
Source organism: Prosopis cineraria (assembly GCF_029017545.1). Taxonomy (NCBI): domain Eukaryota; kingdom Viridiplantae; phylum Streptophyta; class Magnoliopsida; order Fabales; family Fabaceae; genus Prosopis; species Prosopis cineraria. The sequence continues at coordinate 11,007 of NW_026555638.1, read as the reverse complement.
AGGGATAAAATTGACTCGTAATTAATTTTAGAGGCATTTGTAACCTTTCGTATACCGTTCAAAGATAAAAATGTCCTTTTAACCCTACCTTTTTTTTAAAGAATGGAGCCTAATGTGTAATTTTTTCTTAAAGGAGGGTAGAGGGGGGAGAGAGAGAGAGAGAGACTAAAATTTAGTAAAAATCGCACACTAGGCCTCTTTTTAAAAAAGTAGTGGTTATTTTGTTTACATTTAACGGCGGGGTTGAAATTGCCCTAATTTTAATTACTTAGGATTTAAAATGTACTAAATAAAAGTTTAGCGTTCAAATTACCCTAGACCTATAGTTCAAGGTCCAAATTGTAGATTAACTCTATTTACTATTGAACATGTTTTAGTTAATTCTATTTTAGAATTATGTTAAAAGAGTAAATAAACCCCTAAATTATAGGTCCAAGAGTGTCTTAAAACTTGAACTCAATTTTTATGTAATGTTTCTCGTTAACTTTTAAAAATAATACAATTAGATTTCTATCATTAGCGAAAGTTAACTTTTGCCATAGTTGACCAGAAAGTGTCCTTAAAAATTATTAAAAAAAGATAAAAAAATTACAATAAATGATCCAAAAAAATTATTTTTTTCACAATTGTTAAGGTTCTTTTTTAGTCAAGTAACAATAAAATTTAACTTTTATTAACAATAAAAGCTAGATTATATTGTTTTTAAAAGTTGAAGCTAAATATGACACAAAAAATGAGTTTAAGGTTCCAAACTCTCTTGAGCCTATAATTTAAAGGCCAATTTGTTGTTTTACCAGTAGAATCATATATTCAACTATACAATTATTCTTTAGTTGAATAGGTAAAACAATTAAGATGTATATGTTTTTGGCGAAAAAATTAAGATATATATATAGGAAGATAATAGTTTAGAGAAGTTAGATTTTACAAGACCCCCAATATTAAATTAAAGCAAACCTCAAGATTACTCTACCAACAATGATTCAAACCAAGAATACCATATGAGCTGTATGATGCAAAATTTGATTTACTTTTTTTTTAAGCAAAAACACTTAGAAAAAAATTAAAATGTAGTGATGGATTCTCAATCCATCATTGATTATAGACATTAGTGATGAAAAGTTTGTGACAGGCTAAAATCTATCACTAATTACATAAATTAGTGATTGATATATAATATCGATACATTTTGGTCAAATCTTATAAATTTAGTGACGTATATTTTTAATTAAAAATTATTAAAATATGCTTAAATATTATATAAAAATAAAAATTTATGATATACATGAAAAGAATCACATGAAAAAAATCTTAATGATTACAAAATTAAATAATTACACAAATAATTTTTTATCTTGTTATAAGTAAAATATATAATATAAAATGATACAAAAATAAAAAATAATTTTTATTTTATTATGCAAGTTTAGATATAAATTTTTTTTATCATATGAAGATATTTAAATTATAAAATAGATAATATAAAATGATATACGTAAATATTTATTTTCTTAAAACATATCAACTCATATTAAATAATATATTTATTAACTAATAATATATATTAATTTATATATTTATATGTGTCAGTGTGTGTATGATAATATATATTATCAATATATTTAAATAATAATATACAAAAAATAAATTAAGATAAATATATGTATTCAATTAAATAATATATATTAAATTTTGTGTATTAAGATTTAAAAGTCATTATAGCTTAACTGAAACAAGGTGCCTATGAAAAGAGGGAGATCTTGGGTTTGATATGAAGCAGTATCACAAGCAAAGAGAATTAAAATAGATTACTGATATAGCGATAACAAGTAGCATGAAAGTTCAAGTGACAATGATGTGGATGATGGTGGAGGTAATGTATACATGAGAGGTGGCATGGCAATGCTTGGACCTACAAAAAAATTTTAATTATCAATTAAATTAGGGCTTAATAAATGAATAGGACCTCAAACTCTTGCTCAAAAATCGCCCTGAACCCTAAATTTTTAAAATATATAAAATAAATTCTGACTGCTAACTTTTTTAACACCGTCACTATCCATGTATAACAATCCTTACCCCACCTCATCGAGGTTTTTTGGATTGGGCTCCAACATTCCTCACCGAGCCCAAGCTAGCTTTCTTTTAAGGTAATACTTGAGTTATTCTTTACCCCACCAAAGAGGTCTTTTTGAGCCTTTTCAGACTCGAACCTCCAACCTCTTCCACCATAAGAAAATTGAGGCTAAATCTGATATCATTGAGTTAACTTGACTTAATGGTATCAATGTTAGCCACAACTTCACTAAGGTAGAAGAAGTCGAGGGCTCGATCTCTGAAAAAGTTTCAAAAGACTTTTTTGGTAGGGTGAGGAATAAACCATGTACTAGGCCCGTAAGGGGACACATGCTAACACTGCATTCACCAGCATAAGGGGCTAGGGGTTGTGCTGTTACACCACGCGGGTACTATAATAGTCAGGGTTAAATTCGTATGAAAATAAACCATGAACAATACCTAAGTGGACTACAACGGTGTTAAAATATTAGCGTTCAAGATTTATCTTGTTATGAATTTAAAATTTAGAGTTTATTTTACACATTTTAAAATTTCAGGATCTAAGGTGATTTTCAAGCAAAAGTTCAGGATCATATTCTCTCATTAACCCTTAAATTAGTAACAAAAATTTATTAATTAGTGATAGATTTTTTTGGTCACTAAATTAGCTAATAATGAATTTTTGTTATTCACTAGATTAATAACGATACATTTGTGACAGAAATTAGTTATGATTGATTCGTCACTAAATATAAAATTAGTTACGGATTTTGTTAATTAGTGACAAATTCATCCATCACTAAATTTAATTTTTTCTAATAGTGAACAATAGAGATATTTTTATTTAAATGAATAATAATAAGATATGGGCAAGATTGTAGTCCATATAACAATTTATTTCAGCCTTCTCATTTTTCCCCTTGATATAATTTGAAGTACTAATAAATTTAACTTAGAAAAGTTGTTTTTAAATGCATATATTTATATATTTTGAAATGTTAAATACACACATGATAATGTACATGCATGTTTTCAAAGTGGTTGTAAAGACGCCCAGGTCTTGGTGGGCAGCCATTGTTGACATTGATACAATTTTATTCTTCACTAAATCATTGACTATCTTTATTGAAATTTTTCCAATCTAAAAGTAATCGAAGTCTATCAAAATTTCAAATTACAAAAAACAAGTATTTTGGAATTAGAAGGTTCTGAAAAAATGTGGTAGAGAAATATGAATAAGATCACCAAAAAATGAATAGGTTCAAATATATTTCATTCATTTTAAATTATAAGAACTTTTTTTTTTCAATCTAAGCTTATCCACGGTGTGGAACATTTAATACTTTCAAAAATTATTTTTTAAATATATTATTATAAAATTAAAAACTAAAAGTATACTTAAATTGAGTGGGTACTATAATGGAATTAATGTTTTAAGGTTTTTTGTGGGCATGGAAAGACAATAATAACAACAATAATAAAATTTAATCACCACTCAAGCCTGTCCTACCTGCATCAACCATCATCGGACTTTTCTTCTTTATCACTTTAATTAAAGTTAAATTAATCACCGGCCACTATCTGTCTTCGCCTTCTTAAATAGTATTTTTTTTATTTTAAATTATAAAATATTCTGAAAAAAAATTCAGCATCTTAATATAAGACACTTTAATAAAAATAAAATTTTATTAATAATACCTTTTCAATGTTACCTTTTTCCTATATTTTCTCTCTTCAATATTATTTTATTAATAAAGTATTAAATAAAAAATATTTTTAAAAATTTATATTTTTTTAAAAAGTAAGATTGTAAATTATATTTAATAAATTTTATTGATATGTGTGAATTTATATAAAAGTATTTTATAATTTAAAATAGAGAGATTAGGTTTTACCTTAATTGTCCTTACCAATCCCCATCGTTTTCTCCTCAATAAATACTATAAAACGAAATATGGTTAAAGAAAAAAAGTAGAGTAGGTGTCAAGTACAAACAGGGGTAAATTATAATTATATGATTTAAAGTATAATTTTAACACATACATATAAATATTTTTGTCCATTAGTTATGAAATATAGATTGAAATATTTCTATCCATTCCATATATAATGATCACAAGTAATTAGGAGGATTAAGTGAAAAAAAAACGCTATAATTTTTTTAAAATGATAATGTCATTTGATGTTATTATTTTTAAGTTTTATTATATTAATATTTACATTGGAGACTCAATCACTTGATAAAGCCACCTTTTTTTATTTTTTATTTTCAGTAGACTGTCGTACTTTTTATCTTCCTTAGTCCATGACCCTTGGATTTTGCTTTGACTTTTAGTCGTTTATTAAAGAGTGCGATTGCCTTTAAAAACACAGGAAATAAAAGAAAGCTCTTTCTGGAAGCATGGCCCATTAGGGCGACTCTGCTAACATCTCAAGCATTATTGTTCAGCAAATGCATAATTAACTATCACATTTCACTAATAATGATCCAATTGATAAGACTTTAACCCATAAAATCATAACACACAATGCATAATGGGATTAAATCTTGATATCGGTGTGAAAACCTTATTGCCTTATTGGTAAATAATTTATAAATTTTTATAAATATTTTTTAAGTTTTGAAGCATATCTTGACCTTAGTGAATTTAATTCACCAAAATTTGAACTTGTGAAAAAATGATAATTCTTAGATTTAATAATTTTTGTACAAATAATCATATAATTTATAGATTAAATTATATATTTATTGTATATATAATTAAAAAAGAATTAAATATGATTGCATATTTTGATTAGAAAAAAGTATACATTAATAATAATGAAGTTATGTATAAAAATATTATCCATATAGCTGTTCAACTAATAAAGTATAAACATAAATGATATTTTTTTTAGTATAAGTAAATTACCAATAGTATAGATTTTTTCCGCTAGATAGTGAAGGCAAGTGATAAATTTCTCGCTAACTAAATTGCAGCATATACATGAACTACATTATACAGATTGATTGGGTTGAAACCTTTTTTTTTTTGCATGATTTTTTTTTTTAAAGTTACACCTAAATGATAATTAGTTCTCATATAATATTTCATACAGCTAAGAAAATTCATATAATAAATATATGAGATTGATTGATTTCATCATGATTCATTCTAAACCTTATTGTCTTGGGGTTATGCCATTGTGCAGCCAAAAACTCCATCCATTTTTATTTTTCAGATTTTTATTCTTATTAATAATATGATTTAAATGAGCTCAACATAACCCATTAAAAGGTTAGCCTATTTGGTTTACCAAGTATTTGGTATGGCAAAAAAAGATCCATATTTATTTGGATCAAAATTTTTTCCAACTTAAGTCAGCCTTTATAATAAGTTTTTCGGCTCAACTTATATAATACAATCTATATTCCTTGCTTTAACAGACATATATAGACATGTAGTGACCAAATTGACCAAAAAGGGTGAGAGAATTTAGGATGCAAAAATCTTCTTCTTTTCAACACACAACGAAAGACAAACTTGTCATTCATTTAGAAACGAAAAGAAAGAAGTAGAACAAGATGAAAAAGAAATAATCACATTGAATTTTTTATTCTTTACGTTGATTTTTCAGAAATTCCATAGGAACTCTAAAATGAAACATTTTAGATAATCCTTAAATATTTTTTTATACTGGTCTTGCCCTTCTAATAAAGTCTTTTTCATAAAAGAATCGAACCCTGATAACATGCTTAATAGATCCAGCTATCGATCAACTATACTAAACATTGTTAGTATTTTTTACAATCTATTTACTCAAAAAAATAGTGTGTTTTTTACCCAATTAGTTAAGTTACATTCATAAATTATGAATTTTCATTCGCAATTGAAGAACGTTTTGTAAAAAATAATAAAAGTCTTAACTGACATGATTTCATTAAATATAGTGCAAGAGGATTATGAGATCACTTATATTTTGACACAATTTTTTTTTCCCTAAAACAATACCTATATTTGTATCGGAGAATACTACTTTATAAAATTGTCCTTAATTGAATCGACCTATTTTAACGTACTAGTGTTTTTTCTATTTCAATAGAAGAGAAATTAAGTCAATAAAACCACTTCCAATGTAACAACATTTGTGAGGGGGGAAGTTAATGTTATAATAATATAACATATATATTTAGGACCACAAAATTTCATGTATGATATACTACTTTTAAACTTATATTATATAATAATTAGAGACTTATTAATTATAACTTCATATATTTAAGGCTGCCAGGTAAAGGACGGTGACGGTGACGGTGATGATGATGGCCAAACAACCCACAATCAACATGCTTTTTGAATTAAAGCACTGATAATTATTATGATGCTACGAAAATATTAAATGACAACTGCTTTTACACCGTAAAAAGACAGTTAAAAACTTGAATGATTAATGATACGAATTGTCCCCACATCTAAAAAAAAATAAAATTCAGTATTTTTTGTTTTTTTGGGGGCGGGTTTAAAAGTAATTTTTAACCTTCAACTTTACTTAAAGGGTCACTGATGAGCATCCTAAACTTAATTATGAATCCATTATATCATTTAATGTTAAAGATTCTGTCTCTTATCATCCTGATATTAAAAATGTCTAACATTTGTTTGTTATCAATGGATCCTATCATATTTTTAATTTTGTTTATTTAATTAAGGGTCATTTTATTTCTTAACATTTACGCAAAAGGCTAATGAAAATCATTAACTCAAATATTTTATAAAAAAAAAATATAATGTGGGGTCTGTTAATATTGAAAAGATGATGAGAAAACAGTAAAGATGATAAGAAAAATAATTTTCAACATTGAAGGATGAAATTAACTTATAGTTAAATTTAGAATACTCAATGCTCTTTTAGGTAAAATTAATGAATAAAAATTACTCTGAAAAAAAATGTGTTCTGCATCAAACTCACCGGACAATCCAAAACATTGATATAATAATTTTATTACTTTATTCTTATTTATTCATAACGTTGCCCCCAGAAGGAAACATAATATTTTAAAAAAAATCTAGAAGTTTTAATCTTGCTTTAAAAGCAAAGACATTAAATATTATTTGATCTCTATTAATGTAAACAAGGGGGAGACAATCAGACAATGTCCTTGTTTTTGTTAGTAATCGAAGATCGGCGTTGGCATGCACCCCACTCGCACGAGCGCACTTTTAGCTGTATTTATAACTTATTTTTAATATGTTTATTGACAATAAAAAATATTAAAAATTCATGAATTTTTGGATTAATTAATGATAATTTGAATCATAAACAATAAGCTGAGTGGCAATTTAAATAACAAACTCATTTTTAATGCATTTTAACCCTATACAACTACACTTAAGCATCCTCCTTCCACTGTTAGGTTGGAATGTACATCCGCTACTTTTAAATGATGAGGCCTAAAAATAGCGGCAATAGCTTGTGATGCTGAGGACTCACTGGAGACAGATGACAAAATTGATGACTGTTGTTAGTGTGACTATTGTTTGCAATGACGGGTAAAATTGTAGTTTGAATCATGTTTAAAAATATTATTCTTAAAAATTATTTTATTTAAGTTAATTGCATGACAGTTTTTTAAAAACAAACTTTACTGACAAAATAAACAAGGACTCGATGAAAAATTCATATAATAAACTTAGGGAATAAGCACAGGTGAAGTGATATGATAGAAGATAAGAGAAAGCCCGAAAGCTAGTCTAAAACCCATGGCAAGCACTGTTTTTATAGGTAAAGAGATATTAAAATACTGGACAATAAAAACTCTTTACTTACAATTGAAAAAAAAAAGACAGTTTTAGATAATAATGGTGTTTAAATTATATGTTGCAAAATAATAAATAAACTTAAAATAATTAATATTATTAATTTACAATAATTCATCTTAAAGTATTCATAAATATTTTATAATATTCAACAATTTTGCCGTCCCATTTCAAGGAAGGGAGGGAGAAGCTGTGGAGAGGCTGAAACTTCACGGATTGTGCTGACCATAAAAAGCCTCACTCTCTTCAAGCAAAGCCAAACAAGGTCACATTATTCGAAATTGTATCCCATAAAAGCAAATAAAGAGAAAGAAAGAAGAGTTTCAGGAGAGGGAGAGGAGGAGAGAGAGAGAGAGAGAGAGAGAGAGAGAGAGAGCGAGAGAGAAGAAATGAAGGACTTTTGAATCAATGCCTCCATTTTCAACTGCTGCACCCCAAGTTTGGCACTTTAATTTTTCTTGCAACTTAGGTGTATTTCGAGACTCTACTCACAGGACGCGTTCCTTTGACTTTTCATTTTTCATTGCAATCCACTCACAACCTTAATTACAGGCAGCAGTGAATGAGTGAGGAAGGGGGCGAGAGAGAGAGAGAGAGAGAGAGAGAGCAAGAAAGTGGAGAACGAAAGGCGATCAGGTGAAGAGGGCAATGCAATTCTTGGCCGCCCAACCACTTAATTTTTGATTTGAAGGCCTTTTATTCTCCAGTGCTTGCCATATTGGTTAGGCATAAAGTATCGCTATCAACCTGACTTTGATACATTAGCCTTTGATTTCACCCAAAAAAACATAATCTTCTGGAGGATCTTACTTATCTCATGCATTAAACTCCTGTTTGGTCATTAAAAATGAATGAAATTGAATGAATTAAAAAAATAAAGATAAAAATAAGATGATCAAATGTGAAGGAGATGAATGAACTAATGTTATTAGAGAGAAAACGGTAATTAGTTCAAAACATTGAAAGTCATAATTCATGAAAGTTTTTGAGAATGTAATGATTTTTACATTTATGATATATAATATTGAGTTTTATTATACTTTTTATGAGGAAAAAGAATAATTTAATTTATTTATTATTTAATTTTTTTAATCCATTCAATTTTCATCCATTCTAGCAACCAAAAGCACTTAAGTTCCGTTATGGCATACTTGTATAGATTGATTTATACAGCAACAATCAAATAAATAATAAAAAAAAAAAATGATAATAAAATTCTTTTGAATTATGTAAATGACATTTTATCTTTTGAAGTACCATAATACCACTGAAATCCCTAGAGATCTCTTCATCAATAACTTTTTTAGAGAAAAATTATTTTACTTTATTGACAAATTACAATTTTTTGTTCAATTATTGCAATTCTTTACAGACAAGTTGTAATTCTTTAAATAAAAATTGTGAATGAAGTTTGTTATTTTGAGAACTTATTTTTTAATAATAGAAATTACACTTGACAAATTATAATTTTTTGTTTAACTCTTACAATTCAAAAACAAAAAATTATGATTATAACTTATTTTTTAATAATAGAAATTACACTTGATAAGTTATGATTTCTTATTCAACTCTTATAATTTATAGAACAAAGATTGTAATTTTTTAAATAAAAGTTATGATTGGGTTTATTTTTTCAGTAAAGATAAAATAATTTTTAAAAAAATTATCGACAAAAAAGCCCCTAAAGACTTCATTGATATTAAATTATGACATTTTAAGAGATCAAATTATCATTTATATAATTTGAAAAAATTTTATTATCATTTTTCTAAAAAAATATTGATGAACGTAACTGCTATATTTGTTTTATAGCGATAAATCATGCATATATATATGAGTTATTTTTCTTTCCAATATAGGAAACAAAGTTAATAATTAGGGCACGCAGACGATTAACAAACGGCAAACATAACGTGCAATAGTATTTCAAAGTTTATCGGGTAAAGTGTCTTTTCCTTTAAACTTATGGATAATATATTATATTTAAATTAAATACGTTTTATTAAAATTAACACACTCCAGTTACGTAAACTATTATACTTGAATAGGTGAACAAATTCAAGACTTTTGAATTCTACTTTAACTATAAAAGGGGAGAGAACAAAATTGAAACTCGTTCCTAATTTTGGGTCTCATATATATAAAGGTGAGTTTTCTATTTTAAAGGTAAAATTTATTAATTTTTTTTTAGAGTAGCTGTAAAGACGCCAAACTAATTAAGCATAAATTCTTTAATGAATCGTTGAGGAATTTCTGGGAAATAAAAAATATTATTGTTTTCTTCAATATTAAAGAAGAATCGAAATGTATGAAATATTTCAAAGTGGTCAATGAATAGGCTAGCTCCCATGTCATATGTAAAAGGAAAATGAATGACATTTTCAAAATACACACGCGCATCATGCACAAAAAAATTATTTTTTAAACTTTCATGAAAAAATGACTTATTATTTAACCTCTGGACTTTGTGTTTTTCTTTTCTTGTCCACAACTAACATCAACAATTTCTTATACATAATTATATATTCAACGTACATTAATCAAACATAGGGGAAAAATGAAAATGTAATTTTAAAACAAAATACATCCTATAAAAGTTAAACCAACCATAATTAATCACATACCTGGCTAAATTATACGTTGTATCTATCTTACAAATAACTAGATAATTAATGTTTACATACATACATACATTACATATCATGATACTTCAAATTAGATCTTATGATATGCTTGTAGATCTCAGAATGTGTATAGACAGACTATGTAAATTATTTAAAGTATTAAAAATCAAAATGATTATTAAATTAGTTAACATAGTATTTAAAGGTCAGGGTTTAATTTTCAATTAAACCAAAATCAAACTGGTACTAGTGTTGAATTAAAATAATTAAATTTAATTAAAATAATAAAATATTTTTATTTGACAAAATATCAATGGAACATTTAAAAAAAAAAAAAAGTCCGAGTCCTCTTTCTCATCTTTTTCTTCCTGCTTCTAAATAATTATATGCATTCAATAAAATTTACGCACACAATCATCTCCGCATGTAATTAAAAGTCCAAAAGTCTTCTATGCACACTCACGTTTCTCAATGTCTGTCAATGTTTTTCGGAACCATCTTCGGAATCTGAGCCACCTAAATTTTTA
>NW_026555637.1:0-56107 GCF_029017545.1 Prosopis cineraria | reverse complement strand
TTTTAAAAACAAAAATTGAGAATAAAAACCAAACAGGCCCATAATTACTATAATAAACAAAAAAGTAAATGTAAGTAAAGAAATAAAAATCCCACAATAAATTCAACAGATTCATATTAATATACTTCCTATTTTATGAAATATCCCTTACAAACTAAATACATGCCATGGAACTGCGGGTAAAAAAATGCATGCCATATAAAAAAGGTAGAGAACAGAAAAGCATATTATATATTGTGTATTTACAGTTACCGAAAGCTTGGTGTTGTAGTCATTCGAATATTTAGTTACTAACCTGTACGCACAAATATCCATAACTAAACTCACTATACATACATACATACATACATATATAAAGAGAGAGAGAGAGAGATAGTTTATAATAAAAAATGAATCGAAGTATGAACAATTAATAAGCTAGAAAGCATATTTTAGCTATTCTCTCTCTATATTATGATCAATTTCAGAAACCAATGACTAAGAAGAAGAAAAAAGAAAAAACAAGTGAGATCAGGGAAGACTCAGCCGTAGCTTCACTTGGGTCGATTGGGATATGTGCATCAGGGTCGACCGTGACCTGCAAGCATAAGAAATAACTTGTGGATTAATTAAAGAGAGCATAGTTGAATTAAAAAACAAAAAGAGAGCCTAAGCTATTAAAGCTAGAGGTTTCTAATGTGATTACTGCAAGTGACCCTCGTTGAGATTTACCTCGTAAAAGGATCCAAAGCATCTGCAACTACACTTTTTAAAACATTAAGTGTTCAAGGCAGATTTATACCTCGTTTAGATTTATATTATTTGAAGTAACTGAGGTTGATCTCTCGTATACATTGTTCAAATTTTGAAGAATGAAACACAAAATTTATTTATAATTTGTAAGTAGACCAAACTTTATGTATAATCATTTCATTTCCCATACATGATTCATGCCTTTCGTTTTCCTCTATATATCATAGTCGGCAATAGTAATCCATTTCTATCATCAGCACCATCTCCCAAACTGCCAAAATATAAGAATGTAAAAAAGATTGACAAAAAAGGTTAGTTCTTGACAATACACTAATTTTTCTTGGCCTCTTTCTCTCGTGGTAAAAAAGAATTTGCGAAAGAGAAGGGATAAAACGAAGACAAGTCCTAAAGAAAAAATGGAATAATGTCACCAACCTTTGAGATTTATTTTGAGTATTGAAGTCAATATTATCTCCAACAACCGAAAGTGATATCTAGCTAGATTGATATGCAAGTTAAAGAAATTTAGGAGAGGGATTTTGGGTTACAAAAATAACAATAACTCTCAGATGGAGCATGTTGAGGAAGACTACAACTGGGAAAGAGTGCTTTATGACAATTGCTTGAAGCGTTCACGAAAGCCACAATCTATGGGAGAGTTTTACAATTTTTAAATTAGAAATTTGAAAATATAAATAAATTATGAATTTTTATGGAGGGTGGGAATAATGAAGATATATTTGAAGGCGAGACAGTTTTTATTTAAATTCGAGGTTGACGTAGTTTTATATTTAAATATATGAGTATGACACATGGCATTACTAGACCTAAGCTTGTGGCTTTACTTTTATATATGTTTAAATTTATTTTTTAAAAAATCAATGTTAACGTGGAAGTTATGATAATGAAAGGGATAGTGGGGGGAGAATATTAGAGATAAATGAAAATAAAGGAGAGAAAAATAAGAGATAAAGGGAAGTAGTTTTGGTTAGTTTTAAAAGTATTGTAGTTATTATCTTTTCAAAAATATTTTTAGAAGTAATTGAAGAGATAGTGGAGAGATATGTGGGATAATGGAGAGACTGTGGAAGTGAGGTAGTTTTATTTATTTTTGAAAAAAACAATGAAATATAAAAATATAAAGGACATGTGGCATAGATATGTGGAAGTGAGGTTGTTTTATTTATTTTTGAAAAAAAAACATAAAAATATAAAAAGACACATGGTGTCACTGGACATAAGCTTGCGATTCTACTTTTATATATAGATAGATTAGATTCTCAAAATGAGATAACAAAAAAAAATCACTATTTCATTATCAATATCACAACTTTGACTCTAATACTCTTATAGTAGTCATGACATCACATGATCTCATAAGATATATTGACTATTTACCATATACTCCATATGCCTATGAAGTATAGTTAACCACCATAGGTACTTTCAACGTTTGTCTCATCTGGAAAAAATGTAAGAAGAAGGGTGAGTCTTCCATTGACTCAATGAGGGTATAAATAACAAAGTGTGCGAAAGGGAAGCAAAGGCATATAAGAGTTTTTCACAAAGGACCTTCAATGATAAAATAAATGTACATGCATCCAAATGTTCAAAACTTCAAACATCCACTTCTACAAATTCTTCATGCTACATAAAATAGTTTTTCTATGCTTCATCAATAAGTCAGACAATCATGCAACAACTACCAATCAATCAATCCCAACATTCCTAAAAGCAACAAACAAATCACCAAACTTCATGGGAATAACCATCTCACCTATAATATAGTATATGCATATACATTTCATGTATAATGGTGAGGAATAGCCATCTCACCTCATAATGTCTTTTGTGTGTGTGTGTGTGTTCTTGTACATACTTGTGAGGAATAACATCTCACCAAATAGCATATACATATAAATATAAATAAAAGACTTGAAAGGAAAAGAAGTTGAATAGAAAAAAAAAAAAAATTAAAAATATTCTTAAATAAAACAAATCTAACCACTTTAAAAATAGCAGAAATTAAAATTAATCTTTTTAAAAAAAAGAAAAAATAAAGATATGGAAATAGTGCAGAAACAATAAACCATCTCATAATAGCCATTACCCTTCACATCACACAATCACATCAACCTCAAACCCATATAATTAAAATTAAAAAAATCATCAAGGTGAATAAGATAAAATAATGATTTAAACCAAATTGTTGACTGTCCTTATGATCTAAGGATAGCAGAGAAAGAAAAAAGTTTTATTTGCTTCTTAGACAAAGCTGGCAAAACAAATAAATGAGTTGTTGAAACTAGAAAAGTAGTTGAATAGAAAAACAAAAAAAAATTGAAATAATATTCTTAAATAAAACAAATCTAACCACTTTTAAAAAATAGAAGAAATTAAAAATAAAATTATTTTTAAAGAAAAGTAAGAAAAAAAGATACGGAAATGGTGCAGAAACAATAAACCATCTCATAATAGCCATTACCCTTCACATCACACAACCACATCAACTTCAAACCCATGTAATCAAAATTAAAAAATCATCAAGGTGAATAAGACAAAATAATGATTTAAACCAAATTGTTGACTGTTTTTATGATCTAAGGATAGTAGAGAAAGAAAAAAAAAATTATTGCTTCTCATACAAAGCAGATGAAAAAAAAATGAAGAAATGAGTTGTTGAAACTAGAAAATGATAGCAAAAATAAAAAAAAAATGCCACTTTGCTAATCAAACACACTCACCTTTAGAACCAATTGTAGCAATCCCTTGTGTTAACATTCTATGACTATGCGTTAATTGAGAAAAGTTTACTAACATCACCCATCATTTGGTAAAACATAAATTATTTTAATTATTAAAATTTTAGCTCCTAGCGATCATGCATTAAATGCCTCCATGATGTCAAGGTCCTAATTAACTTTTAGTTTGATTAACCTATTTTAGTTGCCAATCTAAAATCTCCGAAGAAAATTCTTTTCCTTTTTTAAAAAGAATTATTTCACGGTTTAGAGAGTTGAAAATTATATGAGTTCAAATCTTTAACAGAGATCTCAAATTTCAAGATTCACATACGCCACTCTTAAAGAAATAAAGTTCTAAAATTTCAAGATGCTCCCTTGGAAAAGTGATGTTGAGAAGGGTTTAATATTGAAACAAGAAAATAACATGGAATGAGATTGACTTACCTCTTGAATAATTATAGGGAAGTTTCTTGGATGGTGCCAAGAATATTGATAGAATGAAAGGTGCAAGAAAAGACACGGGAGCAAGGCATATAATAATTAGTAATGTGTAAATTATAAGATTGAAGAGAAGGAAGAGAAAGAATAGATAAGAGAAAGAGATGTTAATGCTATTGAAATGTGGTTTAGGTGTGAAGAAATAGGTAAGGTAAAGAGGCTGCAATTAGGGGTTTTCACCACTAGATTTAAGATATGATTTATATCTTAAATTTTAAGTTTAGATTTAGATTTAGATATTGTATTTTTTTTTTGTTATGCATTTGAAAATTCAAATTCAGTTATTTAAAGGGTATATTAAGATGTTGAAATCTTATTGGATATAAGATATATGCATTTTATTGACTCCTTGATTGTAGGATTTTAAATTAAAAAAAATCTAGTTATTGTTTTCTATGTGATCACAATTAGAATTTAATTATATTTTCCTCTCTCTTCTTATTTAGGTTACCAGAGTTTTTCGTTTAAGCTATGAAAGACTTTAAAACCCTACAACTAATATTTCTTTGATTTTATTTGGCTTAAAGAAGAAAGTATGATTGTGAGTGTACAAAGAATGGTAAGAAGTTTCCCTTGGAGAATATATCTCACTCAATCCTTGCTTTAATCACAAAATTTATTTCTTTACCCTTAAATTGTGTTAAAAAATGTCCTAAAAATTTCTAGAGATTAGCACCAAGTCACTTAATGTTACTAATGAATTTTTATTAATTACTAGCTACCTCGAATACTCAAGAATCACTCAATTAGTTGCATGAGTGATTAAATGACCCTTGCCCTTGCCCCAATCATAACAAAATTTTGTTCAAGTCAGATTTAAACTACTAGACCAATATATATAAAATGCACCAATATGACTCGTATACATATTGGCAAGTATCAATTAATGCAACAAGGGATTGTAATTAAAAACAAAATTCTAGCAACACAGTCATTCAAGCAATTCATTAAACACTTTTTGGGCATGACAAAATTGCCAAAAGAACTAAGGATCTAAAGGTACAAATATCATTGTTCCAAATTACAACTCAAAATCCAATGGAAATAGAAGGAAAGGAATAAGAAATGCTCATTAAATGTGAAGCTTTCTTCTCCTTGGAAATAAAGATCCTAGCCACGCATGGAAAGCCTCATCAAGACTCCATTAAAACTCCAAATTCTCACGGCCATGGCACCAGGGGAGAAATTTTGTACAGTAGAATTTTCAGCAAAACTCGATGATTCCAGTAAGGTTTTGGTGCGGGCAGTGAGATGAAGACAACGGTGAAGTTCGATCTTGATTTGGACAGCTGGATGAATAGATATGGAGGGGAGAGTGACCAAAGTAGTGAGAGAGAGCCGCAATTTGGGAGTCGAAGAAGCTGTGAAGAAGTAGGAAAAAATGCCAAAGTCAATTCCCACCAAAAAAAGAAAGAAGAATGATGATGAATTTTTTTCGAAAAGGACGTCCTGGAGAAGAATCCCAAAATCATCAAGTCTCCTTTGACAAGGTAAGAAAAATGTGACTAAATTGTGTCAAGTGTGTAAGTACTCTAAAGGGGTATGAGTGTATGTATGTTTAAGGATGTGTCATGTGTATTAGTGCGATAAAATGTTTATGAAAATTTATTTGAATGCTGGAAAAATAAAACTAACAAAAAAAGAATTAATAAATCAAAATAAGACTAAACTAGATTTATAAATGAAGTATGATAATGCAAATGAAAAATAAAAATAAATAAAATAGGAAATTTGGAATTGACACGCTTGACTGTATGCTCAAATTAATTCTTCCAAAATTATTATTATTTACATTTTTATTCCAAAGACTTTTAAAATTGCAAATTAATTTTAATAAATCAAATAATGTTCAAAATGCTCAAAATACCCAAACAAGTGTCAAAAACCTAGAGTGAAAGGAATAAAATAATGACGTAAAAAATATTATTTTTCAGAGAATAATCACAAAGTTATTTGATAAATTTATCTTAAGTCTTTAGTCTCTTAGAAAATAATTGTAGTTAGATCACAAGGGTCACAGTAGATCTAAAAAAGGTTCAGTGAAAACATAGTTGGATACCAAGATCTCATAGATAGATCATGTCATGCCCTGAAAATAAAGGGTGACTGGCACGGGTGCGAACTACATCCTGCGCTCCTGTAAGCCTTAAAATAAAAATTTCTTCCGTAAAAAAAATTAAATTATGTAAAAATTCTAACACTTTGAATATTAATTGTCATAACATGACTTCAGCATTTTTTTTTTAAATTTCGACAGAACTTCCCTGTAACTACAATCTCCCAAAAGTTCTACAACAAGATTTTTCAGTAAACAGTATCATTCAGGAGCTTAGCTCTTTCCAACCAGCAATAGTATATAGATCAAAACAAAACCCTAACAGCAATCTATGTGGAGCAACTGATCTTTCTTCTAAATTTAAAATGTGTGAATACTAAAATATTTATATATAAAAAATAATAATACCAAGCAAAATTTTCACCCAACATAACTGTGTTGCCCTTTTTAAGGCCGGTGGTAGGATCAGCGTCAGCTAACGAGTATGAGACCAAAATAAATTTTTCCATTGAATATCGTCCCAACAATAAATAATTGATCATGAATAAATAGAAAAGTTTAAAATAATTATGTAACCAAAGAGGCAACTCTTTCCATAAAAATTTCATAAGCTTTGGAATGAAATGGTTCTATCAAAGTTAAATAAAATCGTAAACCATTGGACTATCATAAAACTTGTTATTTTCACTTGATTTCAAGAGAGCATGTAAATGAATACTTATAAATAAGTTGCTAAGTAAGAACCAATGGAATTTAGAATCACCAAATAATCAGATTATAATTATAGGGACTTATTAGAATAATTAACAAATGTGGACACATAGTCCATAGGGTAAATAACCAAACTTGGCCAAAGTCACGAAGACAAATGTGGACACATCAGTCCACAAGGGTAAATAACCAAATACAGCCGAAACTATGAAATAAACATGGACACACAGTCCACAAGGGTACTGCTAACCAAACATGGCTCAAAGCCACGAAATCAAATGTGAGTACAATGCTCACAAATAACCATCCCTCCGTTCCACGTGCCTTGGCTATCGCATGGGGCTAGCACCTCCTATGAACACCCTACTAGCTAGGTGTACCATGGTGCGCCAAGGGCTAACGGAACTACCGTTAGCAACCAGTATTATGTATAAAGTTCCTTTCTTCTTTTTTTTTTCTTAAATCATTTTGAAACATGTGAGAAAATCATCACTTTCAAGATACATTTCTCATTCTCAAAATCAAACTCGCATGAATTCTTTTAAGCATTAAAACTTGCCAGAATCAAATTTCATATCTGATGCTCATACTTGCATTTATTGAATAAAATAAAAAAAATTTCAATGTCGAACTTGTATAAATCATTCTCTATATCAATCCAATATTTGATAAAATAAAAATCTCATAATCAAAGTTCAAACTTGATTTAATTGATCAAATAACATTTCCAATTTTGTAAAGCTAATTTTTCAAAATAAAGTAATGTTAATCAATAAATATTCAATAATCGCATTAATGCTATTAAAATGATTTTCTAAAAAACGTAATATTCTAGTAAAAGAAATTTTGATTAAAAAAAATCAGTTGGGACGATATCCACTTACCTGAAATTTCCAGAATTCAAGAATTCACCTTTTTAATGCCAGCTAAATTCTCCTCCTCTAAATATCTTATGAATTAAATTAAAATTTTTTAAATAAACTTCCCATAATCTCAATCATTTCCTCCCAATATTACTACCATCAAAATTGAACTAAAGTAAATTTGAAATTTTAGGAGCAAAACTTTACACGTAAAAGTCCCTCAGAACCATAACTCAATACTCCATCATAATGCCATCTATTTCTCAAAAATTCAAATAGTTTGATACTAATTTCATACTCAAATTTCTTTTGGAATCTTCAACTTACATTCATAGAGCAATGGTACTCAACTTGGAAATATCATTCACAAGGATAAATGAAATTTAAAATCAACTTCAATCCTTATAATAAACATTTCAACAAACAACTTATAAGCACCAATATTTAAGTTTTATATCTAAGTTGTTCTTCTCCCAACTTCACCCTATAAATTTTTCAACATCAACCAACCCAAACAAAAAGTTTATTTAACTCCAAAATTATAACCCATATGCATATTATTACCAAGCTTCAAAATAAATTTTCAACTCAAATTTGAGTCTTCTCCTTCCTTCAACGGTACGAGCAACAGTAGAAACAGAGGAGACAATTTTTTTTCCAATCATCCATTCAATGATTCACACACAGAAACTATGAGAATTAAGTAAGCTCAAGACTTATTTACCTCCATTAACATTGGCATACACAAGAAGAAAAGAAGACAATGGTGGTAGGGGAAAAGTGATAGCCAACAAAATGAACCTTCCACAGCCACTAATCTATTCCCACGACATAGATTCTTCAGATAATAAGAGAAAAGATCAAAGCTTCCATCTTAAGTTACTCACGGTGCCCAAACACAGAAAGAAAGGGAAATGGCGTGCCTGAATAGTGAAGGAAAAGAAACAATCACCATGAACAAAGAAAAGATGAGAATCCCAATATTAACGGAACAAGTAGGGGAAAGAAGAAATCTTAGTTTGCTTATACACCCTCACCGACAGCAAAAAGGAAGAAACTTCACCGATCTGGAACAAGAAAAGGAAACGAAAATAGAGGCCATGAGTCTGACGAACCACCCTCACCCTCACACTGTTTTTTCTTGTTTTATTTATCTAAAAATTAATATAACTACAATTAAAACACCAACTTATGTATTTACCCTTCTCTCTTCTTGTTTGTTTGTTTTTTTTCCTTGGGTTATTACAGATCATAACCACATTAGGCATTATAAAAGGTTACTAAGTCATAAAGTACATCTGTTCTCTAGTAAGATAATGACCAATGATGATTTTAGAATACAAGGATAATGACCTGGGTTGAGTTTAGATAACTACTACAGAGAGAGTAAAAATCTTTACATATAATTTACAAGCCAACTTTTAAAGTTTACAAATCTTTTAGAAATTCACAATTTTAACTAGAAGTGAGTATATCATAATTTATAAATCTATTTTTCAAAATTTTTATGTCATAATTTATAAATACTTTTTTTAAAAACGCATAAGTCCTCGTTTGAAAATTCATAGCTTACTTAATATATCTGAAATTGATAAATGAATGTATTTTTTTTATATCAATTGAGTTGTAAATTAAAATAGTGTGATAATTTATAAGTTTTCTACTAAAATTAATGAGGCATCTTTATTAAATTTACAATTTATATCATTTTTTTAGATAATATAATGTAGCTTACATTAAATCTAACCTCCATTTTAAAACTGTGGAGATATGTGTAAAAATCTGATAGTCCAGGATGTGATTTTGCACATCTAAAAATGAGGGATTTTATTTGCAATAGAGCTTAAGCTAAGAGGGATATATTATGGGTATTTTGGCCTTTTTAAATAATTAATCTGTCTCGTCCAAAAATTCAAAAACCAAAAAAAACACTCATTAAAATGTAAGCTCTCAACTTCTAAATCCTTTGCATGAATTGGCCCAAGGGAAAATGATAATAAAATCTCTTTAAATTATATAAATGACAAGTTGACTTTTCAAAATGCTATAATTCCGCTGAAGTCTCTAAAGACTTTTCTATCATTAATAGATTTATATAAATGACCAAATTACCCTTGTTGAAAATAAAATGATCACAATTTTTTTTTAAATAATTAAAATTTTTTTCTTAAATTCGCAAAATCCAAAAGCAAATTACAACTTTGCATATCAAATTCTTGATATTGCTACAAGTGTTAGAAATAACAAGTGATGATCATAAGGTTTGCTTAAATAATCACAACTTTTCTTCTTATATTGTAATAATGTAACAACAAATCACAACTTCCCATGTTAAATTCTTGATATTGCTATAAGGGCAATTTAATCATTTATATAAATTATTAATGACAAAGAAGTTCCTAAGGACTTCAATACAATTATGGCATTTTGAGAGACCAGATTGTCATTTATATAATTCAAAGGGATTTTATTATCATTTTTTCAAAAATAAAAGTGCTTTCCATAAAATCATTGCCCAAATATTTGTGCGCCATAGAACAAATAAAACTCATTGTTTTCATATCATAAAGATTAGTCTTAGTTTTGTGATTATTAATTAATTAATCTTTTTAGTTCAACCATATTTCATTTCCTACTTAGGCTAGTTCTTTATCCATTGTTCCACTTCTAAACTTGTGTTCTTGTGATAACTGTTTCATTTGTTTTTAAATATTCATTAGTCAAATCTTGCCTCAATGTTGGACATAACAATGCCATTCTATTCGAGAGCCGACATCCCTAGTATCTTCACTCCATGACATTTGACTCGTTCTCAAGTCATTGCTATGATATCAACCATTCATCAAAAGCACTAATGTTATGAGCACAAGTCTAAAGGAATGGCTCATCCTAAAAGACTAACATATTAGAAGACAGCACATTGAACTACTTATTTTAAGTAATTAGATATATAAGCATGTGTATAATGGTAAAAATTAATGGAAGAATGACATTTAAGGCCTCTCAAGGGAATTTATCAAAATAAGGACCCATCAGTTTTGCATCCAATATGGTCTTTTGCAAACACGTATAGGTTGTTAAAAATTGAGCTTGTTAAATTTCTAAGAAAACTCTAACAAAAAATACAAGTTAAGGTTCAACTTTTAATAATATATATGTGTTTTTGAAATTAAATGTTATCAATCAATTGTGTTCCAAGTAATAATTTTGAATTAATTACTCTTCTACTCCTATTTATAAGATCATACTCACTGGTTCTTCAATAATTTACAAAATGTAATAAAATATTTATAACTCATTTTTTTAAAAAACACTTTTGTCTCTCTTTAACTTTTAGCTTAATTGATAGATTTTCCATCCTTTCTTCCTTCCCTAATGAACTACTTTATCAATCAAAGGGTGACTTTGAAATGTTGTAAATTAAACTTTTTTGCGAGCATTTGACTAATTGTAACCAATTTTTTTAATCTCATGAAAATATTTGACTAGGGCTAGCTTCTTATAAAAAAGACACAAGTATTGGAATTCAAAATTTGAATTCCAATTTGTTTAACTCTTCAATGAAAAAGTTAAATCAAAATTTCTCCAGATTGTTAGAATTGAATTGTGTTGTTCGGTCTAACTAGTAACTAGCTTATAGTTCACTCCAGTCAATCTTAAGAACTAAAAGTAACGTAAACCAGGATACAATCAATCAAAACCAATGAAAATTGATAAAAATTGATCAAGAATTTATCTTTTTCATTTGTTTAAAATCTCAGTATTCCAAGCCAATGCTATTTTATGTTTTATATGTCTCGTGATTGGTTTTTCTCTTGTGTTATATATATATATATATATGATGATGATGATGATGATGATTCAATGGTAATTTTTGTTAATAATGGATCATAATTATACTTTGTTAGTTGGATTATAAACTTAATGTCACATATTCAATTTGTTTTTAAATACAAACAAATTTCAACCAACTTAGTTAATCATGATAATTATATCTAAAATTTAAAATGTGTAGACTAAAATATCCTTGTACCTTTTGGTAATTTGTGATGAACAACAATTAGTTTTATTATAATTTTGGTTGGATTAACCATAAACCTTAGTTAATTAATTTAAAATTTTTGATGGCTTCGACGAAGATGAATATTGAAACTTGTAAGTATATGTGATTCATGAAATATGTTGTGTAAATGGGAAGAAAGATGATTGCTGGAAGTGCTTCTGGGGAAATAGGAGAGGCGCAAGAGATCATTGATTTGGCAGTGAAGCACAATATTGCGGCTGATATTAAAGTGATTCTGATTGATTTAGAGCGAGTCGCCAAAAACAATGTCAATTAAATATCGTTTTGTGATTGATGCGGCCAACATCCTCCATGATGTCTCTCTTCTCGAATTGAAATTGACAATGGAAGTATAATGTTAGGTCAAATATTAATTTCTTCAAATATTATTTTCACAGCTTTGAAAAAAAGTTAGGTTAAGTATTAATTTCTTAAAATATTTTATATCTTTCTAATTATATCCTCATTAAATACTCTATATGAGTGTTTTAATAATGATAAATAAAATTTTAATGCATAATTTTTAAAAAGAGTAATAAATGATGTAAGAGTATAATTGAAAAATAATTATAAAAATTATTTAATGCCCTATATTATGAACTGGATAAGGCTTCTAGAAAACACCTTATATTGTGATTTGGTGGGAGAATATATATACGTATACATATATATATTTATATATCTCTAAAGCAAGCCAATGGTCTTATAGCCTTGAGACATGAAAGCTCCCTTATACATAAATAGGCAGTCACAAGTTGGGTCTCATTTATAGCTTCAAGCGTTAAGGCTTATTTTTGTCAATAAACTTATTTTTGAGGAGCATTGAGCATCTTGTACAAATGAGAGACAATTTTCCCCAAACCATTTTTCCAAGAAGTGAAAAATCCTCTAGGAACATTGAAAACCCTAAAAACTTGCTACAATTAAATTTAATAAATATTGTTAAAATAGTAAATATTTTAATATTTAATAATTTAAATATGATTATTTATGAATATATTCATCCAAAAATTATAAATCATAGAAAATTAATATTGATTAAGTTCTTTAAATCTTTTAGGTTATGTGCAATTTTCTTGGTCAACTAATGATTAATAAATTATATTTAGTTATAATCAAAAAATAAGATATTGTCATCCTGTCAATATCTTTTAAATTATATTTAGGATTTGGATATATTATTTTATTATTTTTAAAATTCTCTAAATAAAGTTAGAGTTTTCATTTGTGTAGAGTTTTTGAGTATTATCGAATAGAAGTCAATAATATTGGTGATATTTTCTTTCTCTCCTTTCTATCTTCTCTCTCCCACTCCTTTTCTCTTTTCTCTCTCACCCTTTTCCCCTTCTTGCTTTACATCACATGACCACCTGAATTCTTTGCATTAATATCAACTAGCAAAACACCCGTGTGATGCACGGGTCATGTACCACAATTTTTATAAATAAATATCAATTTTTAGGAAAAATTTTCTTGAAAGAATAATTTGTAATAAACATATTCTCTGTATCATCATATACATAATGAAGCTGTGTAATTATTGTCATTAACATCAAATATGCATATAGAATAAAGCAAATGGTAAAAAATAAATGCATATGATGTAATGCGATGAGAAATAGATTAACAAAAATTCATAATTATTTAAATTAAATTATTGAATATTTTCATATCAAATACATTAAAGTTCTATATGTGAAGTAACATTCCTCATCAAGAACTAATGTTTTTTAAAACCTCCTTATTTCAAACATGAGAAACAAAAACATATAATTATGGACATGGATAAGTACATGACAAGGAAAGTATAAACCAACATAACATTAGCTCTGTCCCTCACTCTTATTAATAGTCATAATAAAGGCCAACGTTATGGGATACAGACTCCTTATCATAGTAAATGGCAACCTAGAATTAGATGGACACGCAGCAATACGTGATATATATATATATATATATATATGTATATGTATATGTATATGTATACTTTCGTCCCTACATTTGATCCAAACATTTCTTAGACCTCAATAACATATTTTCTAATTTGTGTATGTATGTGTATTGTAACATC
The DNA here is from genome assembly GCF_029017545.1 of Prosopis cineraria. Lineage (NCBI taxonomy): Eukaryota > Viridiplantae > Streptophyta > Magnoliopsida > Fabales > Fabaceae > Prosopis > Prosopis cineraria. Next base: position 42,369 of record NW_026555637.1, on the reverse strand, counting down.
CTAAAAATTTTAAGACTCAAATTATTTAAAAAAAATAAATAAAAATAAAATAAAATATCTATAATTAAATTAAAATTTAGAATAATTTAATAGAGGCCCAGAGTTTGAATTTTACTAAGCAAAAGTTTGGTTTTATTTATTTTTAACTATGGGAAAAATTACCAAAGTTGACCCGGGCTTTTGTGCAATAATAAAAAATGTTGGGCCCTTTCTTGTAATTTTCCCCAAACTTTTTGACCAGCAATTTAAAGACCCAAATTGATGCAGAAACGCAGAAATTGAGTTGGAAAGGAAAGGAAAGGAAACGTATGAGAGGGAGAGAGGAAGAAGAGAAGAGAAAGGGAGGGAGTTAGGCTTGGATCTAGGAGTCTTTGCGACCGTTGCGAGCTCGGCTACACGATAGGTAAACTCCCTACTTCAATCCTCTTCTCTTTCTCTTGATTTTCTTCAATTTTTGGAAGAGGAAATTTTTGGATTTTGATCCCAAAGGCTTTATTCTTGTAAGCTTTTATTTCTTTGGATCCTAGGGAGCATGTTTTGAGTTTCTATATAGTGATCTAATATTTTGAGTGGATAATTGGATGAAAAGAGGTGTTTTGGGCACAAAATAAACCTTGAGAAATTGGGTTTTTGCTCTTCAATGGTTTAAGCTTATTGATTTAGTTATAATTTTGCTATTTGAGCCCAATAAGATTTAAATTAAGGTTTGGTTTTCATTATAAGGGCTAATGGTGAAAGTTGGTGACACTAAGTGAAGGTTTTTAATTGATAAAAAATTATATAAATTGAAAATTAGCCTAGTGATGGCTAATAAATGGTTTTGGTGGTTAAGTGATACTATGTGAATGGTTGGTTTAATATATGGACCATTAGGTGGATTATGACTCATAGACCAAGTTGTGTGGTATGAGTTATAGTCTTCATTAATGCTATTTTCATGATAAGTGATGTGGATCACTTATATGTTGTAGAAAATTGTTGGTGGAACTTATTGAGAAGTAAGGAACAAGCCGAGCCCTATTTTGTACAAGGGGAACCCTTTTGGTACCAAAGGGTTGAGGTAACAGGGGAATTTATATTTCTTATTACTTTGTTTTAGCTATTTTTGAATAAATATTACTAGTTATCATGCATTACATGTTTTAAAAGATTAAATGTGCTTTATAAGGGGTTATGGGGTACTACTTTGATTATAGTGCAAATATGTTTTCTAATTGTTTAATAACAATGTTTTTATGGAAATGAGATTTATAAATATTATACTACTTTAGAGTGTTGAATGGTCAATACTCAGGAAAGGTAGACAAGAGTAAAAGGCATGATCTCGGTGGGAGTTCACCAATGAGAAGGTGTGGATTTTTGATATTCTATGGCACACTGTCAGTACTCAGTGTTGTCTTACGTATTGTGGGCTCAGTGCACTAAAGTGGTTAGTGTATTGAGTGTTCGACACCTCTCAGTGGGGGAGGGAATCCGACATATGAAGTGTGAGGTTGAGTGCCTAGGCCAAGGTAGCCCTCACATGGAGAGTAAGTCGGGCTGGCTCTGGGAGGGAGTTAGCTTTGACTGCTCAGGATTCACGTCGAAGGGGCATAGGCGGTTCGGTGGATTAGATCATGCCTTAGATTATGTTTTGTGCCTGTGGAGGTACAAGTAGGTATAAGGTTTACCTGCGAGTTAAAGAGTGCCAGGGGCATTCTGTTGGTCATGAAAGGCCATACCGGCCTAGGTCATGCATTCATGCATTTTAAATGGCTAAATTATATACTATGTTGAATTTATTATTCATTTATTTAATTATGGCTTACTTTGTAATAATCAATATAGATTTCACTGTTACTGAGACTGTGGTTGTCTCACCCCTTTCTTTTCAATATTCTAGGTCCAGGCGAAGGATCCAGTGGTGGACGGGGAAAAGAGCAAAGCTAGGGGTTTGCTTGTGATTTGTAAAGAACTGCAACCCCTTTCTTTTGAGCAAATATATTGTAATGTATTTAAGATTAGGGTGCCAGTAGGATATGATTATGTGTGTGTGTGTGAATATGTGTGGATTGTGTGCTTGTGTATGAATTTTTGTCTGTTTGCAGACTTGTGGCTAGGAAACTTGGTTATGGTGTGTGGTTTTGATGGATTTACTTAGTAGACCAAGTTTCTATTACAAGCAGATCTTTATTTTGATATATATGTGATTTTATAAGCAAATGCAAAGTGGTTGCATTGCAAATGGTGTGCTATGGGAAAACATACAGCTTGGATAGAGAGAGTGGGTGCGTGGGCCCCACAAGGAGCTCTGAGCCAAGTGAAAATGTTTAGCATATGTATTTATATAAATACATGGTATTTGGATTGATTTGTGACCACTCTTGTATGATTTGTGCATTTTGGGGGTTTAGGGTCCATTTTGGGAAATGGCACCCGGGTGGTCAAATTTTGATGTATGGGGTTTTTCCATCATTTGAATGTTCTATCAGGTGTTTTTAATCTTATTTGACGTGTCCAAAGTGTTCCCACAGGTTTGTGACCATTAGGATGAGATTTGGACAATTTTGAAAATGGTTTTTACCAAAAAGCTGCACTTTTGCATCCGGGTGTCCAAATCTTAATCCGACCGTTGGATTTCTCTAAAATTTGGGTCACAAGTAAAACCTTTTATAAGCTTCGTGTGGGCTTTGGAATCACATCGATCGGATATCGGACGGAGAAACGACGCACTCGGAATTTGGTCTGGAGGTGCTGTCATGACAGCATTAAATTGCTGTCATGACAGCTACAGTGTTGATTTTGTAACCTGCACAAAATTCAATCCGTCCGTTGGATCTTTTCAAAATTTAGTATGCTAATAGTATTCTTTAAAAGTGACATGTGGGCTTTGGAATCACTCCGATCGGAGGTCAGATGATGAAATGGTGCACTCCGGAAGTTGGTCCGGAAGTGCTGTCATGACAGCTTTTTTAGCTGTCATGACAGCAAAAATAGTCAATCTTTTAACATGTCTAATTTTTAATCCGACCGTTGGATCTTTTTGAAATTTGGTACACTTATAGTACCCTTTGAATGTGACGTGTGAGCTTTAAAATCACTTCAATCGGAGGTCGAATGACGGAACACCGCCTCCTGGAAGTTGGCCCAGGAGGGCTGTCATGACAGCAATAAATTACTGTCATGACAGCATCTTTTTATTCCATTTTCGTCTAACTTGCTTCCGTGCGCTATAGGTAGAACCTATAATTATTTTTAAGGTTTTAAATATTTATTTCTTAAGTTGGTTAGAGGATCAACTCCTTAACCACACTTAGTTTGTTTGAATTATGTGATTTTTGGATAACACTCAAGGCAAGTGTTACATTTGGTATCAGTTTTAGGTTTATGATTCCTTTTTCCTACTTGGCACCTTAAATACATTACTTTTATGCTCTTTCCCTTCTACCACTAACCTGGACTAATATGGTTTTTCTTTCTCTGGCTTGTTCCTTTAGGAGGGGAGAAAGGTCCGTACGCTTGTAGCCGTACACCTTTCAGTTCTAATATGGCTCGAAGGGGAAGGGGTAGATCGAGGAATGAGGAACGACCACCACCTCTACCTCCTCCGCCTCCACCTCCGCCTCCACCTCCACCACCACCACAGGGGACAGATGCAGTCATGGCTAGGCTGCTTGAAGTTATGGTGGATATACAGCAAAATCTTAGAAGTCATACTGTTCCAGATCAGCATGTTGACCTAAGTGCTGGGCAGGGATCTTCTAGTACTATGGGAGCTCATGCACCAGTTGTTAATAATCGAGAGGATGACATATCTGAACCTTGGAAGGAATTCTCTCGCTCTAATCCGACTACATATGATGGTAGTATGCTTGATGGGAAAGCTGAAGAGTGGTTGGATCGGATGGAGCAGTTATTTACTGTTGTGAGGTGTACATCTGAGCAGAAGGTTATCTTGGCTACGATGCAGCTTGTTGGTGAAGCCAAGCATTGGTGGGATTCTGTTAAGCCCACAGATGGAAGATCTATGTCTTGGGATGAATTTAAAGAAAGATTTTATGATTTTCACTTTCCGCCAGCTTTCAGAGATGAGAAAGAGGCAGAGTTTCATGCATTTCAGCAGGGGGACTTAGACGAGGAGACTTTTATAAGAAAATTCAATCAGCTGTCTAAGTTCTCAACATATCTGAAGGCTTCTAATGATAGCAAGTGGAAAGCAAAGAGGTTATTAGAAAAGATGAGGCCAGAATACCGCCAGCAGCTATCTTTGTTAGGCGAGGCGACATATGATGAGATGTGCAATCGTCTGAGGATTGCCGCTCGTCGAGGCCGAGACACAGAGAGTAGCCGGAGTAGGGATACACGAGGTCGATTTTCTTTTGGGTTAGCTCCTACTGGTGGTGTATCCAAGAGAATGGGTTTTAGCTCTGGTTCTTCTTCTAGTGGCTCCTTTAGAATCGGGTCTTCTTCTGCTTCTGGTAATCGAAATTTAAATAGGGGTTCAAGATTTCAAGGTAATCGGGGTGGTAATATGAGATCTGGGGGTTCTCGTTTCTCTGGGAATGCTCCAGCACGTTCTTCACAGACCAGTCAAGCCCCAATTCTAAGTACAGCGAGGTCACCTTGCAATAGATGTGGTAGGGTTCATTTTGGTCGCTGCTTTGCTTGTTACAAGTGTGGAAAGTTAGGCCATTTGATCCGTGACTGCCCTGATTTACATGAGAGCTCGGACCGGAGGAACGTGATTCCTGGTAGAGTGTATACAGTATCTCAGGAGGAGGCTAGGAAGTCATCGAATCTAATCACTGGTATGGTTTCTATCTGTGGCCTCGATTTAGAAGCTTTGTTTGATTGTGGTGCGACGCATTCTTTTATTTCTGCCGAGCGCTTAGATAGAATGGCTATGCCTGTTGACCAGTTGCCCCATGATATAGAAGTTTCCTCTACTTCTGGTTTGGTTGGTCGATCCAGTGTGGTGTGTAGGACTAAGATGACTTTTAATGGGCAATCGACTTGGGTGAATATGATCAAATTACCTATGCAAGGGATTGATTTAATTATTGGTATGGATTGGTTGACAGCTTATGGTGCTGTCTTAGATTGTGTGGCTAAGACAGTGACTTTGGTAGAAGTACCGGAGGTGATCAAAGAATACCCTGGTCATTCTTGTTTTCTTTCTTCTTTACAAGTTGAAAGGTTGATTGAGCAGGGATGTGAGGCTTACGTGGTAGTGCTCGCTACCCAAGGGTCTGAGACAGGTATAGTGGATGAAATTGAGGTTGTTAGGGAGTTCCCAGAGGTGTTTTCTGAGGATGTATCAGGATTACCTCCAGAACGTGAGGTTGAATTCTCAATTGACCTGGTACCGGGGACTCAGCCAATTTCAAAGGCTCCCTATAGAATGGCTCCTTCAGAGTTAGCTGAGTTGAAGAAGCAACTTGAGGAGCTGTTAGATAAGGGATTTATTAGACCTAGTGTTTCTCCTTGGGGATCTCCTGTCTTATTTGTGAAGAAGAAGGATGGTAGTTTAAGATTGTGTATCGATTACAGGCAGTTGAATAAGGTTACGGTGAAGAACAAGTACCCACTGCCTCGCATCGATGATCTCTTAGATCAGTTGGTTGGTGCCACGATTTTCTCTAAAATTGATTTACGTTCAGGGTACCATCAGCTAAGAGTTAGTGAGAAGGATGTGGCAAAGACTGCTTTCAGGACTCGATATGGTCATTATGAGTTTTTGGTTATGCCATTCGGGCTGACTAATGCGCCTGCGGTTTTCATGGACTATATGAACCGCATTTTTCGACCTTTCTTGGATCAGTTTGTGGTAGTTTTTATTGACGATATACTGATCTACTCTAAAGATGAGGAGCAGCATGCCAGACACTTGAGGACTGTCCTAAGGTTTCTGCGAGATCATAAGCTATATGCCAAGCTCAGTAAGTGCGAGTTTTGGATGAGAGAGGTTAGGTTCTTGGGACATATCGTGTCGGCAAATGGTATTGCAGTTGATCCATATAAAGTTGAAGCAGTCATGCAATGGGAGAGACCAAAATCGATAACTGAGATCCGTAGTTTTCTGGGATTAGCAGGTTACTACCGGCGTTTTATCAAAGGTTTCTCTCAGATTTCTATGCCTTTGACTAGACTCACAAGGAAGGATAGGCCATTTATCTGGGATGATAAGTGCGAGACAGCTTTTCTTGAGTTGAAAGAAAGGTTAACAACAGCTCCAGTATTGGTGATTTCGGATCCTCAAAAGCCCTATGATGTGTATACTGATGCCTCTCATAAGGGTCTTGGTTGTGTTCTAATGCAAGATGAGAGAGCAGTGGCATATGCATCTAGACAACTTAGACCGCATGAGGAGAATTATCCAACACATGATCTCGAGTTGGCTGCGGTGGTCTTTGCGTTAAAGATCTGGCGTCATTATCTTTATGGAACAGAGTTCAGGGTCATGAGCGACCATAAAAGTCTCAAGTACCTGGTGGATCAAAAAGAGCTGAATATGAGACAGAGACGTTGGATGGAGTTTCTTAAAGATTATAATTTTGAATTTAAGTATCATCCGGGGAAAGCAAATGTGGTAGCAGATGCTCTTAGTCGCAAGACCTTACATGTAGCCTATTTAATGGTTCGGGAGCATAGATTGATGGAATCTTTGGTTGAAATTTTTTTGGGTATGACTAAGTTCTCTTTGAATGGTCTTAATACTATGGTTATTTCTAATGAATTTTGGAAAGAGATACGAGATGCTCAGCTTCAAGATCCGATTTTGTTAAAAATAAGTCAAGACATCGAGAATGGTGAGATAATGGACTATTGGTTTAGTGATGATGGGTATGTGGTTTTCAAGGATAGGGTGTGTATTCCTAACAATGAGTCTATTCGGAAGAAATTGTTGGATGAGGCACATCGAAGTAGCTACACCCTTCATCCCGGTGCTACTAAGATGTATCATGACATGCAGCGTCATTGGTGGTGGCCAGGCATGAAAAAGGATGTCACAGAGTATGTTAGTAAGTGTTTGACCTGTCAGAAGGTCAAAATAGAGCACCAAAAGCCATCGGGGTTATTACAGCCTTTGGAGATTCCTAAATGGAAATGGGAGAGTATTTCAATGGATTTTGTATCTGGTTTGCCGAGGACCCAGGCTAGTTTTGACTCTATCTGGGTAATTGTAGATCGTTTGACTAAGTCAGCACATTTCTTACCGGTCAAGACCACCTATACGGTTGATAGGTATGCTGAGATCTACATTAAGGAGATTGTGCGACTACATGGGGTACCGAGGGATATTGTTTCAGACCGTGATCCTCGGTTTACATCGAATTTATGGCAAGCTATGCAAAGGGCTATGGGTACAGATCTGAAATTCAGTACGTCTTATCATCCACAAACGGATGGACAAACTGAGCGGACGATCCAGACATTAGAGGATATGTTGAGGTCATGTGCCCTAGAGCTTCAGGGAAGCTGGGATAAGCATTTACCTCTGGCAGAGTTTGCTTATAATAACAGTTATCATGCCAGTATTCAAATGGCTCCTTATGAAGCATTGTATGGAAGACGATGCAGATCGCCTCTTTGTTGGTATGAGTTGAGTGAGAGGACAATGATGGGACCGGATGTGGTAGATGAGACCACAGAGAAAATCAAATTGATCCAACAAAACTTCTTACAGCACAGAGTAGACAGAAAAGTTATGCAGATAATCGTCGTAAGGACTTGTCTTTTGAGGTTGGGGATCATGTCTTTCTCAAAGTTTCCCCATTGACGGGCGTTGGACGCTCAATTCGGGCTAAAAAGTTATCTCCTCGATATATGGGTCCTTTTGAGGTTTTGAAGAAAGTTGGGCCGGTGGCTTATCAGTTGGCATTACCGCCTCAGTTAGCGGGTCTACACAACGTGTTTCATGTGTCACAATTGAAGAAGTACCAGCCAGACCCGTCGCATGTGATAGAACCTGAGGAGGTTGAAATTCAAGAGAATTTAACCTACCGGACTGAACCAGATCGTATTGTGGATGCTAAGGATAAGCAACTCAGAAATAAAACAATCCGGTTGGTAAAAGTGATTTGGAAAGGGACAGCTCCGGGAGATGCAACCTGGGAGACTGAGGATCAAATGAGGAAGGAATATCCACAGTTGTTTCCCTAGGTATGTTTATCTCTTTGGTTCATGTATTAGCTTGGATTTTGGGGACAAAATCCTTTTTAAAGGAGGGGAGAATGTAACATCCTAAAAATTTTAAGACTCAAATTTATTTAAAAAAAATAAATAAAAATAAAATAAAATATCTATAATTAAATTAAAATTTAGAATAATTTAATAGAGGCCCAGAGAATTTTACTAAGCAAAAGTTTGGTTTTATTTGATTTTTAACTATGGGAAAAATTACCAAAGTTGACCCGGGCTTTTGTGCAATAATAAAAAATGTTGGGCCCTTTCTTGTAATTTTCCCCAAACTTTTTGACCAGCAATTTAAAGACCCAAATTGATGCAGAAACGCAGAAATTGAGTTGGAAAGGAAAGGAAAGGAAACGTATGAGAGGGAGAGAGGAAGAAGAGAAGAGAAAGGGAGGGAGTTAGGCTTGGATCTAGGAGTCTTTGCGACCGTTGCGAGCTCGGCTACACGATAGGTAAACTCCCTACTTCAATCCTCTTCTCTTTCTCTTGATTTTCTTCAATTTTTGGAAGAGGAAATTTTTGGATTTTGATCCCAAAGGCTTTATTCTTGTAAGCTTTTGTTTCTTTGGATCCTAGGGAGCATGTTTTGAGTTTCTATATAGTGATCTAATATTTTGAGTGGATAATTGGATGAAAAGAGGTGTTTTGGGCACAAAATAAACCTTGAGAAATTGGGTTTTTGCTCTTCAATGGTTTAAGCTTATTGATTTAGTTATAATTTTGCTATTTGAGCCCAATAAGATTTAAATTAAGGTTTGGTTTTCATTATAAGGGCTAATGGTGAAAGTTGGTGACACTAAGTGAAGGTTTTTAATTGATAAAAAATTATATAAATTGAAAATTAGCCTAGTGATGGCTAATAAATGGTTTTGGTGGTTAAGTGATACTATGTGAATGGTTGGTTTAATATATGGACCATTAGGTTGGATTATGACTCATGAGCCAAGTTGTGTGGTATGAGTTATAGTCTTCATTAATGCTATTTTCATGATAAGTGATGTGGATCACTTATATGTTGTAGAAAATTGTTGGTGGAACTTATTGAGAAGTAAGGAACAAGCCGAGCCCTATTTTGTACAAGGGGAACCCTTTTGGTACCAAAGGGTTGAGGTAACAGGGGAATTTATATTTCTTATTACTTTGTTTTAGCTATTTTTGAATAAATATTACTAGTTATCATGCATTACATGTTTTAAAAGATTAAATGTGCTTTATAAGGGGTTATGGGGTACTACTTTGATTATAGTGCAAATATGTTTTCTAATTGTTTAATAACAATGTTTTTATGGAAATGAGATTTATAAATATTATACTACTTTAGAGTGTTGAATGGTCAATACTCAGGAAAGGTAGACAAGAGTAAAAGGCATGATCTCGGTGGGAGTTCACCAATGAGAAGGTGTGGATTTTTGATATTCTATGGCACACTGTCAGTACTCAGTGTTGTCTTACGTATTGTGGGCTCAGTGCACTAAAGTGGTTAGTGTATTGAGTGTTCGACACCTCTCAGTGGGGGAGGGAATCCGACATATGAAGTGTGAGGTTGAGTGCCTAGGCCAAGGTAGCCCTCACATGGAGAGTAAGTCGGGCTGGCTCTGGGAGGGAGTTAGCTTTGACTGCTCAGGATTCACGTCGAAGGGGCATAGGCGGTTCGGTGGATTAGATCATGCCTTAGATTATGTTTTGTGCCTGTGGAGGTACAAGTAGGTATAAGGTTTACCTGCGAGTTAAAGAGTGCCAAGGGGCATTCTGTTGGTCATGAAAGGCCATACCGGCCTAGGTCATGCATTCATGCATTTTAAATGGCTAAATTATATACTATGTTGAATTTATTATTCATTTATTTAATTATGGCTTACTTTGTAATAATCAATATAGATTTCACTGTTACTGAGACTGTGGTTGTCTCACCCCTTTCTTTTCAATATTCTAGGTCCAGGCGAAGGATCCAGTGGTGGACGGGGAAAAGAGCAAAGCTAGGGGTTTGCTTGTGATTTGTAAAGAACTGCAACCCCTTTCTTTTGAGCAAATATATTGTAATGTATTTAAGATTAGGGTGCCAGTAGGATATGATTATGTGTGTGTGTGTGAATATGTGTGGATTGTGTGCTTGTGTATGAATTTTTGTCTGTTTGCAGACTTGTGGCTAGGAAACTTGGTTATGGTGTGTGGTTTTGATGGATTTACTTAGTACACCAAGTTTCTATTACAAGCAGATCTTTATTTTGATATATATGTGATTTTATAAGCAAATGCAAAGTGGTTGCATTGCAAATGGTGTGCTATGGGAAAACATACAGCTTGGATAGAGAGAGTGGGTGCGTGGGCCCCACAAGGAGCTCTGAGCCAAGTGAAAATGTTTAGCATATATTTATATAAATACATGGTATTTGGATTGATTTGTGACCACTCTTGTATGATTTGTGCATTTTGGGGGTTTAGGGTCCATTTTGGGAAATGGCACCCGGGTGGTCAAATTTTGATGTATGGGTTTTCCATCATTTGAATGTTCTATCAGGTGTTTTTAATCATATTTGACGTGTCCAAAGTGTTCCCACAGGTTTGTGACCATTAGGATGAGATTTGGACAATTTTGAAAATGGTTTTTACCAAAAAGCTGCACTTTTGCATCTGGGTGTCCAAATCTTAATCCGACCGTTGGATTTCTCTAAAATTTGGGTCACAAGTAAAACCTTTTATAAGCTTCGTGTGGGCTTTGGAATCACATCGATCGGATATCGGACGGAGAAACGACGCACTTCGGAATTTGGTCTGGAGGTGCTGTCATGACAGCATTAAATTGCTGTCATGACAGCTACAGTATTGATTTTGTAACCTGCACAAAATTCAATCCGTCCGTTGGATCTTTTCAAAATTTAGTATGCTAATAGTATTCTTTGAAAGTGACATGTGGGCTTTGGAATCACTCCGATCGGAGGTCAGATGATGAAATGGTGCACTCCGGAAGTTGATCCGGAAGTGCTGTCATGACAGCTTTTTAGCTGTCATGACAGCAAAAATAGTCAATCTTTTAACATGTCTAATTTTTAATCCGACCGTTGGATCTTTTTGAAATTTGGTACACTTATAGTACCCTTTGAATGTGACGTGTGAGCTTTAAAATCACTTCAATCGGAGGTCGAATGACGGAACACCGCCTCCTGGAAGTTGGCCCAGGAGGGCTGTCATGACAGCAATAAATTACTGTCATGACAGCATCTTTTTATTCCATTTTCGTCTAACTTGCTTCCGTGCGCTATAGGTAGAACCTATAATTATTTTTAAGGTTTTAAATTATTTATTTCTTAAGTTGGTTAGAGGATCAACTCCTTAACCACACTTAGTTTGTTTGAATTATGTGATTTTTGGATAACACTCAAGGCAAGTGTTACATGTATCATTGCACGATTCTATAAATTTATCAATATCCTGTATTAAAATAATGAGAGTACCCATTTTTAACATTATTCATGATTCAGGAGGCCTAATATTGAAATTAAATTTAGAAAATTTAGAGAGTACAGGTCATCAAATAAATACATGTTCCTCATCATTTTTCACAACACTGTTTGAGCTTAAGTATACAACTTCCTCACTAGAAAGTAGGAACATGTATATGTTTACTTTTCCAATCCTAACCAATGTAGGAGATAGTATAGCCATATGAAATTTGAGAAAGTTAAATTAACAATGAGCTTTATTAGGTTATCTAAATCATGCAATAACAAATTTAGCTGGAATCTTAATATTCATGGATCCTTTATTAACTGTAGTAGCAATTCCATCACCAATTGATATTTCAATAAGTAAAATCTTGAAAGGTACTAATAGATACTCTAGTATTTCTTATTAGAAGCTTAATGTTTATTATTAGTGTAAAAAGTTGACAATTATCCCAAATATACAAAGAGTTAATAATGGCAAAAAAAAAAAAATCTCTCTCAACTCACCTGGAAAACATGAAAGATTTGTATGAAGTCTCAACCAAAGGTCAGGTTGGACCAATTTTGATCTCAACCTGGTGTTTAATCTGTCCCAATCTCCTAGGTAAGATTGAACTTGCCGGGTTATCAAGCTAATATTACACCCCTAATGCATATTAAATTTTTATCCATTAATTTTTTAGTATCTATATTTTTCTTAAATTATAATAAGTTTTTAAAATTTTTATAAAACTATTTTTATTCATATTTATCTTGAGTTTAAAATTATTGAAGTTATTTTTTTTAATTTGAATATAAGTATTGAAATATTTTGATATAAATCTATTTTCAAATAAATAAATTTTTAATATGATTTGAAATTAATTGATTGGAATTTCATTTATATTCAACATCTAAGCAAAAAAATGATTTTTTTCTTTAATAAGAATAATAAAATTCTTACCAACAACTTTTCTTCATTCAATTATTTTTTGATATAATTACCCATTATTCATTAGTCAAGCCAGGTAGGATCACACTAGAGGCAAAACTCTCCTAATGAATATTTGATATTATTAAAAATAACTTTTAAATATGATTTGAAATTAATTGGACATAATTTCATGATATATTCAACATTTAATTAGAAAAGTGATTTTTTTATTGGTAAGAATAATAAAATATTCACCAACAATTTTTCTTCATTTAATTCTTAATATTTCAAATAAACCACTACATAATGAGAATGATGAATATATTAAATGTTATTAAATATTTTTTTATTATTCATGGGTATCCTCTTATTGAAGGCAATCATATTTGAGGCATGGTTGTATACTAAATGTGGGCACTACTTCTAGTGAGAATTCAAAATATTACACAATATAATTATTATTTGATAATGAATCTCTAATTTTTCTTTGCAAAATAAAAATCAATGGAAGAAGAAACATTGAGGTAGACTTAGTGTGAACAAATTAATGAAAGACTAAATAAACATTAGTGATGTAAATACATGATGTGGCCGAAAGATAATTATGATAAACATATCTGTACAACAAACTCATAGAGTTAATCAAAGTCATAATCATGAAATGAAGTGATAGCCTACATTGGAGGAAATTTTAAATTTAGATTGCCAATCTAATTTAACTATCAAATATGCTTAGAATTTAAATCTAAAAAATTTTCCTTGAATAATAACATAATTCATTTTTTATGGTTTTATTCATTTGGTATTGGAATAAAAGTTCAAGATCATCATCCATTGATTAATTGTATAGTTTAGATGTTTAAATAGCTAGTATTATATTGATATTTATTGAATGGTTATATCACTTTTTATCTCATTTGAATTAATATATTAGAAACAACCAATGAATTAAGATTTTTGTAATTCGAGTAGCAAATTCAAACTAGATTCCTAATTGAAGTTGCTTATGTACAAAATCAATTAGTATTTTTATGTAACTTTAAATTTTCAAAGTCCAATCTCATCTGATCTTTATCATTTTCTATCAAATTCCTCTTTTGTTCTTTTCACAATAATAAATATACTTCCTTTTAATTATAAATATTGTATTTTGTGAAAATCCATCCAAATCTAAACAATTAAAATTAAAATTATAATATTTTATAATTATATAAAATAACTTGACGTCATAAAATATATTAGTGTTTAAATAGAACTACTCAATGATGTCTGACCACTATATTTCAAATAGGATTGCCCCTAATAATAGGGTACTAATGAGCAAAAAAACATATAAAACCCATATAATAAAAATATATAACAATCCATACTATTAATGTCATAGATAATTTACTAAGTTACTTTTCAAATTGTATATAGTGAATAAAGAATTTTTTTTAAATAGAAAAGCATAATTAGTAATAGATGAAAATTCATGCTACTTTCTTTTAACCAATTGAATTTTATGCTAGTTTTTTTTTGAAACAAATTAGATATCTCAATCCATATGTGCCTAATAAGAAATTTGTGAATAATTAGGTAGGACTTACAAATTTTTATTAAAAATGTCAAGCTAACATTTTTCAAATATAAAATGAAAAATAAAAATTGAAGAACATTAAAAAAATTAAATAAGTATAATAAAAAGCATAAAGTATGAAAAATTTAATCAATTTTAAATTTATTTGGAAATTATATGATTGATTAAAAAATTATTCTAAGTATTTTTTTATTATATGGTTTTGGAGTTAATAAACTACGAATTTTAAATTTGCAAATAGCACACATAAATATTTAAATTTAATTATATTTAGTACAAATAATTAAATATATAAGATCTTATTGAACTTCATCCAAATTTAAACACTTAAAATTCAACTCACAATATTTCAAAATTATATAAAAATAAGTTGACAGCATATGAGATGTACAATTAGGAGCTCATAATAATATTCAAGTGAGTGGATTTAAATCTCACATATTCAAATTGTATCACTAACCGTACTCACCTTCAAGTCAACAACCAAACTTAACTCTTGAAGCACATAATTTAAAAAGGGGCAATCAAAACATATAATCATGGATAAATTTTTTTCCAAAAATATATCTAAATAAAATATATGTTAATTTTTTATAGTCTTTTCTTTTTTATTTTTATTTTTCATTTATTTATTAATTTAAATTATATCTTTATTAACTTACTTTAATTTATGATTCATTTCATCCATTGATATGATGAGAAGAGAAAATTTACCCTTTGTTTGGATTAGAAAAAAAGCTAAGAGAAAAGAGAGATAAAAAATGAAAAGAAGAAAAAATTGGGAAGAAAATATTATCTCTTATTGTGTTTGGATGAAAAAAGAAAATGGAGAGAAAATAAAATGAATAAATATTACGATGATTGCAATTATTTATTTCAAAATATATTATATCTCATATAATTTTCTTTATAAAAATAAATTGAAGGAAAATTTATACCAAAATCAATCTCTTCAAAATAATTTATAAGAAAATTATTTATTTAAAATATATTTTTATGTTATTATATTTTAAAATCAAATAATTTAATGAAAATATATTATTTTTCTATTTAAAAAATATAAGAAAATAATTTATTAATTAAATTTAAATACAATACCACTTAAGGTTATTTTGATTTCAATATATATTAAAAAAAGCTCAATACAATATCCTAAAATAAAAAATTATAAAATCATCAAAAGTGAAATTCAAAAGCAAAAGTAGAAAAGGGAAACAAAAATAAAATTACTTATCAGTTGCTTTGCCTAACCTAATTGTCACCATGGAATAAAATTAGATATATCAAAGAAATTGAAGAAAATGAAAAGGCCTACTAATAAAAAAACGTGAAAATTCTAGAAGATAAGTAGGCATGGTGATAAATCCTATACGATTGGCAAAAAATTCTATACAAGTCAAATTGTTTAATGAAGTTCACTCAATTATATTTTAAAGATGAATTATTCAAACCATGATATGCTAGTCACACCTTATAGGAATATATAAATTGTTCCTATCCTGCAACAAAACAAAACAAATGTCAATGAAATGAATAACCCAAACTAACAAAATAGAAAATGATTAATTCTCATATAAATTATTGAAGAGACAAAAAATAATGATGAGGCATATAAATATACAATAGCCTCAGAAATAAATGAAATAGAACAAAAACCAGAATCGATGAATGAACATGTATCTAGTTCGCTCTATTTATAATCAGTATCAAGGCTAATGTTGGAGGGAATTTTAAATTTAAACTTTTAATCAAATAAAATTTAAATTAGATTAAAATCCAAAAAAAATAACTAATCAACAACTAAAGCAATGATTATCATTAATATTAATATATATAAATTGAAATTGAAATTGAAATTCAAGCCATCAATTTATAATCTCAATATAATTTAAATTTAAATTTAAATTTGAATATATTTTATAATAGTTTTCTTTTTAAATTAGTAGATTTCTTATTATCCATTATCTAATTATATAATGATAGAATAATATGATAAAAAATATATTTTTGTTTAGATTATATACTTCAAAAAATATATTGTTACCAAAAAATAATAGAATAGAAACATATCAAGAGCTAATAGGTTGTTCTTAAATTTTGGTCATCTTAATTTTTTTTCACACCTTAATTTTCTATCAAAACATTTAATATTGAAATAATTTTTTTTACTACAGAAAAAACATAGAGGAAAAAATTCAAAGAACAAAAAATGAACATTATAAAAAAATAACATAAGAAAAACATATCTAGAGTTAATAGACCATTCTTAAAATTCGTTCATTTTATTTTTTGTCCACATTAATTTTTGATTAAAATTTTTAATATTAAATATATAAAAATGTTGATTTGAATTTCAAATAAATAGACCTAAAATTTTTAATTCTAACCGGCACATTCATAATTTATTATAAAATAGATATTAATTTTTCTAAACCAATTTTTTAATTTAAAGAATTTTATTTAACAGGAATAATTTAACTGAATATATAATGTATTTTACTTCAATATTTTTTTAATTCTGTTTCTTTTTAATACATTTGCAATCAAAACAGATAGATCTAGCTAAAAAAAAAAATGTTAAATAGATTTTACGGAAGATTTCAAAAATAATATGCATATTTGAAGCTTAATTGTAGGAAATTATTAGGAAATAATAATTTTTAGCATATCTTATATTTGTTTATATATATATATATATTTGTATGTTAATTTAGATTCAAATAGATAGATATTTTAAAAAAATATACTCCACATACATGGAAAATCACTTTTAATAAAATATAATTTTAGAATTGTATGAAAAATAAGAAATAATAATTTTTAGCATATCTTTAGGGTGGATGAAAACTTTGAATAGATAGATATTAATTTGAATCTAAATAATTTTTGTATACATTTAAAAATTAATAATTCATCCGGCACCTAACTCCAAACTTAAATAATATATTTTGTATACATTAAAAAATAATAAATAATTCTAAATCTAACTCCAAACCTAATTCTGGAGCACAGAATCACAGGAAAAGCATATCAAAGCATAGAATTGTAGCAAACATAAAAATGGACACGTAACATTTTATCATAGCCTTTAACCCTATTTTTTTTATATATAATGATTCATATATCAATATCAAATATTAAGGAACCAACGGTGATACTGTTGATATAATAACAAACAAAACATAATAAGAGCCAAGATTCAAGCAAAAGTTGTTGAATACATTGGAGCTAATTTTCAAACTAAGTTGTGCAAGAACTGAGATACGAACTTACAAAATCACTTCCTTATAATTTTTATTTTTTTGGACGCAAGCATAATGCTCGAGAAAGTACATTACCAAACCCAAAACTCGGTGCCGCAGCGTACGCGTCTACTACCGCAAGATTGGAGGGTCAATGTCAATTATTTTTATTAGTATATATGTGTAGCTCTCCCTTTTTCAAACAAAAAATCACAATTCATTTAAACTTTAAAAGGAATAATGTTGAAACATAAGAATTTGACTAATAAATATTAAAAAAATACAAAGTTATCACAACAATAACAACAAATGAATTTAAAAACTCAAACATTTATTAAAAAATGTAATGTTAATCAATATAAAATTTAAACAATAAATTAAAATAATAGGAAACACAAGTTTTTTTTTTCTTTGGGGGGAGGCAGGAATACCTATCCTAACAACGTTGTCATATGAAGAAAGGGAATCAAGGACTAGCTGGAAATGGATGATCTCAGAAAAAGATGGCTCTCACATGAAGAGTGGGACAGTATAAGTATACAAATATTGAGCTACTAAGAGCAAGACATTGTTATTAAAAAAAAAGGGACTTCTAATCTTTTTTTTTTTCAATTTTACCCCATATATTAGTCTACGTCTTTATTTCTTGTTTTTCTTCCCAGAAACATCAATAATTTAACTTCTTTTCTTTTTTATTCATGATATCCCTAAAAGGAGCATCACACATGACATAAGCATTATTTAGGTTTCCAATGATGAAATGATCACCAGCTAATTAATTGACAATGGGTGGGTGGCTTGTAATTTGGAGGTGACTTCACATGAGCAAGAGAGATTGATGGGATCAGAAATAACTCAACACAAACCAAAAGCACAACTAATAACAACTTGCCACCATCTTAATTGCTTAGGGTTTATTTCTCTTTAGTGTAGAATGCAGATAGTACGGTTGGGAGTTCTCTAGCCTTTTCTAATGTTACAAGCTACCATGATCATCAATATTGGTGATGTCATTGATTGAATCTAGTCACTATATTTATTTTTTCAAGGGTCAGATTATATCAATTATTATCAATGAATGAAGGGTCAGATTATAACAATTATTTTTTTTTTTTGGAAGCAAGCATAAATCTTGAGGAAGTATGTTACCAAACCCAAAAATTGTGCCCTAATGGTCACGTCTCGTATCGCTAGACTCGAGAGTCATTGTCAATTATTTTTATTAGCGTGTCCAATACATTGGAGCTAAGATTGAAACTAGGTCATTTTATTCACAATAATTGAGATAGGACCTTACAACCATTCCCTTTTTTTTTTGGAAGCAAGCATAAATCTTGAGGAAGTACATTACCAAACCCAAAAATTGTGCCCTAATGGTCACGTCTTGTATCACTAGACTCGAGAGTTATTGTCAATTATTTTTATTAGCGTGTGTAGCTTTCCCTTTTTTTGTTAAGAAAAAAATTCACAATTCATTTAAATTTAAAAGGAATAATGCTGAAACTTCATAATTTGATCAGTGAATATTAAAAAGAAAAAAAGTTATCACCATGATAACAACATATAACTTTAAAAACTCAAACATTTACTAAAAAAGTTAGGGGTTTTTACAGATATAGCCTATATTATAAGATCAAACTAAACAAATAACCTAATATTTAATATATTTTGTATTATGACTAATTAATTATATTTGTTCATAATACATCATTGTATATCAATGATAAACCCATTGTAAATTTTGAATTTCAATGATGAACTCTTTGTATATCAATGATAAATTTCTTGTATATCAATATGAAGCAGCCATATGCCCAAATTTGATCCATATTTTTTTTTACCAGCGGGCCAATTTATCCAAAAAAACTAATGTTAATCAGTATAAAAATTAAACAATAAATTAAAATAAGAGTAAACACACGTTTTTTTTTGGGTGGGGAATGCATGAACTTTTATTGTAATTAATAACGTTACCATATTATATCATGTGTTCGATTAAAAATGGGTTTGTTAATTATACATGCATTATACGATTTGAATTTAAGTATCCATCCATTCGATCCAAGTATGCAATATGTATATTTAAAGTGTTGAAGAAAGGGAAGATCTTAGAAGAAGAGGGCTTGCGCATATTGTTTATATATATATATATATATATATAAAGATAGATTTTTAATCATTTTTTTTTTCAATTTTACCCTTTATATAAGTCAATTTCTTTCTTGGTTTTTTTTTCCAGAAACATCAATAATTTAACTTCTTTTATTTTATTTCAGTGAAGTAGTTAAAAATAACTTATATATAGAATCCAATGCAGTAAATGAGAGTATAATAATTGGGAAAAGAATATGATCAACTAGCATTAATGGATTTATTAAACAACAATGATTTCATAACACAGGGAGCACACACACACGAGCACCCAGTACTTGTTGATGATATCCCAAAAAGGAGCATTACATGAGTAGAAAGCACTCTTATTCCAATACACACAAATATATAACATAAGCATTATTTAGGTTTTCAATGATGAACATGATCACCAGCTAATTAATTGACTGTGGGTGGCTTCTACTTTGGAGGTGACTTTGCTTGACAAAGAGAGATTGCTAGGATCATAAATAACTCAATGCAAACCAAAAGCACAACTAATAACAACTTGACTAACATTTTACTCCCTGTGAAAAAAAAAATTGAATTAAAATACTCTATGTTAATCAACAGAAAAATGCATTAATTGTTTTTCATTAAAGTAAATTATGAAGGGTGATTTTGAGAATTTATAATAAATACCTATTGAAATATATGATTTTTCTTATAAAAAAATATATGTCAAAAGCAATAGTTTCTCTATCAATAAAAAACGGAGGAAGTAATTGCTTGGGGTTTATTTCTCTCTTGTGTGGAATGTAGCTAGCATGTCAGGGAGTTCTTTGGCCTTTTACAATGTTGCATTTCCCATGTCGTCACTACCAGTGATGTCATTGATAGAATCTAGTTGGTGTCTGAAAAAGTTTGGGAGAATGACAGATAGGTCCAAGGAGACCAATTAATTCAAATTAAGTCCCAAGTGCCAAATTTATTGTGATGAATTAATACAACTTTATTGTAATCAATTTGCAAGTTATTTTCCAAATTTTAACATAGTTGAAGAATAAACAAATTTGTTTTTTCTATTAAAATTTAAAACACAAGTTGCTAATTCATCACAACGAGGGACTTAATTTGAATTAAGGGGACCTATCTATCATTCTCCTAAAAAGTTTTCAAGAGTCAGATCATGACAGTTATTATCAATGTTGTAAGAAGTAAGAATTAATGAGGTATTCAACCAGTCTGGTCGGGTCAGGTATTAATCATGATTGGACCAATTTTAATTAAAATAATATAAAATTTAAAGAATATTATGCAAAATTAAAATATTTTAGGTGATATTTATTCATACTTCTCATAATACATAGCAAGTTTATGATTAATCCCCCCAACATTATAACAAAACTATTTATTGTTACGTTCATCATAAATCATCACCAAAATTTACAAGGATATTTTAGTCTAAACATTTTAATTTCAAATATAATTATTAGAATTAACCAATTTTATTGAACTATGCGACTTGGTTAAAATTTTTCTTATATTTAAAATAGAGGAAATATGTCACATTGATTTTATATTTAAAAATTACCATTGAATCATCATTTATATGTGTGCATAAAAACACTAGAGAAAAACCAATAACAAGACATATAACACATAAAATGGCATTGTTTTGTATTATTGAGATTTTTTAAAAAATGAAAAATTGATTCTTTATTAGTTTTATCAATTTTTATTGGTATTGACAAACTCTATCCTAATTCACTTTTCCTCTAGTTCTTAAGGTCGACTAGAGTAGACTATAGTTTAGTTACAGGTCAAACCGGCTAGACCAATTCCATTCTGACAATCATGGTTGTTTTTTCTAAATTATTTGATGACCTATTTGGGATTGAGATTGAAGTTTGGGTAAGGAGAAATTTTGATTCCACTTTTGTCATTGAAGAGTTGAACAGACTATTTTTTGTCTTTTTTATAAGAAGCCCTTCTTAACAATTTTCATGAGATTAAACAAAATTAGCTGCAATTAGTTAAATGTATTTTTTTGTTATTAATATTAGATTACTAGTGTTTACATTTTAAAATTTTAACTCCAACTCAAGTCCGTCCCAATACCTAAACTACTTTAATAGAATTCCTAATGTTAACCATTCCTTTCTCAAATTTGCTATTAGAAAGTATAGATATATGGAGCAAAGAAACATACATTTGTCGAAACCAATGATGGTACCTCCAATAGCGATGCTTGGCCTTATTTCTATTTCATGGTAACTTGATCACAATGATGGATATGGGTGTTTGATAAATAATAAATGCACTGGAACTTTCTTGAGAGAGAAGAGGGAGAGAAGTAGATGAGAGAGTGCTCTCATTCTCCATGTGAGTTTTCTAGAGGGGAGAATAAAAACTAAATGTGATTATTAATTAATTAATTAATCCTTTTAGTTCATTCGTCTTTCATTTCCTACTTTGGCTAGCTCTATATCCATTGTTCTACTTCTAAACTTGTGTTCTTGTGATAATTTTTTCCTTTTTAGAAAAAAATCACAAGTCAAATTTTGCCACAATGTTGGACTCCACAATGCCACCCCATTTGAGAGCCAATGTCCCTAGTAGCTCCACTCCATGACACTTTATTTGGCCTCCTATTGATCAAAACCTTCGTGAATAGTCATTTCCATGATATCAACCTCTCATCAATAACACCAATGCATGAGCAAAAATTCAAAGGGAGAGCTCATTTTAAAAGACTAATCTACTAGAAGAGAGAGCCCATTGAACTACTTATAAACCCCATATTGCAGTTCCTGATATTGGGCTCATAATATTATCTCTCTTGGAAGGTTTGCATGACAACAAAAAAAAAATATCAACATCATTATCAATGTATGTTATAAAAATAAAATCAGGAAATGCTGTTGTACAACACATTTAATCTGACCTTGTTTTAAGCAATTAAATATATAAGCATATGTGATGGTGAAAATTAATGGGAGAATGACATTTAAGGTCTCTCAAGGGAATTTATCATAAAAAGGATCCATCAGTTTTGCATCTAATATTGTCTTAAGAAAACATGCAAGTGTTAAAAATTGAACTTGTTAAATTTCTAAGGAAACCATAACAAAAAATACAAGTTAAGGTTCAGCTTTTAATAACATATGCATGTTTTTGAAATTAATTGTTATCAATCAGGTAAGCTCTAAATAACAAGTTTGTATTAATACTCTTCTACTCCTATTTATAAGATCATATTCACTAGTTCTTCAATAATTTTGCAAAATTTAATAAAAATATTTATAACTCATTTTTAAAAAACACTTTTGTCTATCTTTAACTCCTAGCTTAATTGATAGCTTTTCTATCCTTTCTCCCTTCCCTAATGAACTACTCTATCAATCAAAGGGGATGGTTTTGAAATGTAACTTAAACATTTTTGCAGACATTTGACTAATTGTAACTAATTTTTTTAATCTCATGAAAATAGTTGATAAGGGCTAGCTTCTTATAAAAAAGGCACAAGAAGAATTGGAATTCAAATTTTGAATTCCAATCTATTCAACTCTTCAATGACAAAAGTGGAATTAAAATTTCTCCTGACCCAAACTTTAATATCAATCCCAAATTGGTCATCAAATAATCATGTTGCCTGGTCCAATTAGTGACTAGCTTATAGCCAACTACTGACTAGCTTATAGTTTAGTCCAATTAACCTTAAGAACTAGAGGGAAGGTGAACCAGGATACAATTGATCAAAAACAATGAAATTTGATAAAACTGATCAAGAATTGATTTTTTTTCATTTTTTTAAATCTCAATAACCCAAACAAATGCTATTTTATGTTTTATATGTCTTGCAATTGGTTTTTCTCTTGTGTTATATATATATATGATGATTCAATGGTAATTTTTGTTAGCAACGGAACCTAGACATAATCCTTCTGTTTTCAAATACAAACAAATTTTAACCAACTCACATTGTTTAAGAAAATTAGTTAATCATAATAATTATATCTGAAATTGAAAATTTTTCAATAAAATATCCTTGTACATTTTGGTGATTTGTGATGAACAACAAATAGTTTTTTTTATGAGTAATAACAAATAGTTTTATTATAATTGTGGTTGGATTAACCATAAACTCTAGTTAATTGAGTTAAAATTTTTGATGGCTTCGATGAAGATGAAAATTGAAACTTGAAAGTGTGTGATTCATGAAATATGTTGTATATGCAAGAAGAAAGATGATTGCTGGAAGTGCTGCTGGAGGAATAGGAGAGACGCAAGAGATGATTGATTTGGCAGCGAAGCACAATATCACAGCTGATATTGAAGTGATTCTGATTGATTTAGAGCGAGTGGCCGAAAACGACGTCAAGTATCGTTTTGCGATTGACGTGGCCAGCGCCCTCCACAAGGTCTCTCTCCTTGACTAGAAATTGACAATGAAAGTATGATCTGCAACGGAGATTCTCTACATATGTCATAAAGGAACTATATATATATATTGTATTCAAATTTTATGTTTTTCTATAAAGAAATTAATGTAAGATTGATGGAGCACTATAAAATATTCTTACTAATAACGTGTCTAATTTTTTTTAAAAAAAGAAGATGAAGAGTATTATAAAATAACAAAGTACAAATCAATGTATATTGTAATAATAAAATCAAGAGGTACTACTGTGACACTTTTAATCTAATCTTATTTTAAGTAAATACATAAGCGTGTGCATGATTGTAATAATCTGTCTACTTACAACATCAACATGGACAAAATTTTAGCAAAATTAACTGTTATCAATCAAATGGGCTCCAACTTTTTAAAAATCTAATAAAATATTAATAACTCATTTTTTTAAAAACACCTTTGTCTCTCTTTAACTCTTAGTTCAATTGATAGCATTTCCATCTTTTCTCGCTTCCCTAATGAACTGCTCTATCAATGAAATGGTGATTTTGAAAAGTTGTAAATTAATTTCTTTTACAAGCATTTAACTAATTGTAACTATTTTTTAATCTCATGAAAATTGTTGATAAGCCCTTCTTATAAAAAAGACACAAGAAGTATTGAAATTCAAAATTTGAATTCCAATTTGTTCAACTCTTCAATGACAAAAGTCGAATCAAAATTTCTCCTTACCCAAACTTCAATCTAAATTCCAAATAGGTCATCAAATACTTCAAAATAATTACCACAATTGCTAGAATTGAATAAGACTAGCCAATTCAATCGATAGCTAGCCTTTATTTTGGTTTGGCCAACTATAAGAATTAGAGAAAAAGTGAATTAACAAAGACATAGAGTTAATCAAAACCAATGAAAATCATAAAACTAATCAAGAACCAATTTTTCATTTTTTTTAAATAAAATCTCAATAGCCCAAAACAATACTATTTTATGTTTTTATAGGTCTTGTTATTGGTTTGTCTCTAGTGTTATATATATATACACATGCTGAGGATGATTCAATGGTAATTTTTATTTATTATGGAATCTTGTGTTAGTTTGGTTACAGAATTATTGTGACATATACTCCCTCCATTTTTAAACATAAGCAAATTTTAACCCACCCTTATAGTTTAAGAATGTTAGTTAATCATAATAAATATATATGAAATTGAAAAGTTTAGACTAAAGTATCTTTTAAATCTTGGTAACTTGTGATGAAAACAAATAGTATTTTATTATAATGTTGGGGGGTTTAATCATAAACTTGCCATGTATTATAAGAAGCATGAATAAATATTGTCCTAAATACTTTTATTTTTCACACATATTCTTAAATTTTATATTATTTTAATTAAAATCAAACTTACCATGCACCATTCAATACCCTAACTGATTGAATACCTGCTTAATTCTTCAACATTGAAAATAACTGTTATGACCCGTGAAAAAGCTATGTTGAGTGTAAAATTTCAGCTTAATCAAGCAAGAACTTGTCCTAAAAAATTTGTATGAATATATGTTATATCAATGTGGACAAAATTTCAACAAAATTATTTGTTATCATTAAAATATTGGGCTCCAAACAATAAATTAGGAGTTAAGAAGAATGATAAGTAAAGACCTCTGTAACATCCCGAAATTTTAAGACTCGAATTTATTAAAAAAATAAAATAAAATATCTATAATTAAATTAAAATTAAGAATAATTTGATAGAGGTCTAAATTTTGAATTTTACTAAGCAAAAGTTGGGTTTTATTTTATTTTTAATTATGGGAAAAATTACCAAAGTTGACACAGGCTTTTGTGCTATAATAAAAAATGTTGTGTCCTTTCTTGTAATTTTTCCCAAAGTCTTATATCAACAGTTTAAGAAATAAAAAGAGCGCAGAACCAAAAATTTAAAAGGAAAGAAATGCACGAACAAGAAACGAAGAGAAGAGGAGATAGTGGAGAGAGGGGAAAGAGAAGGAAGTTAGAGCTTGGATCTAGGAGGCTCTGCGGCCCTTGTGATCTCAGCTACACGGTAGGTAAACTTCCTACTTCAATCCTCTTCCTTCCCTCTTGATTTTCTTAAATTTTTGGAAGAGAAAATTTTTATATTTTAATCCCAAAAGCTTTATTCTTATAAGATTTTTTTTTTTGGATCCTAGAGAGGATGTTTTGAGTTTCTGTATAGTAATCAATTGTTTTAAGTGGATAATTGGATGAAAATAGGTGTTTTGGGCACAAATTAAACCTTGAGAGATTAAGTTTTGCTCCTCAATGGTTTAAGCCTATTGATTTAGTTATAATTTTGCTATTTGAGCGCAATAAGATTTAAATTAAGGTTTGGTTCACTACTACAGAATATATCTTTAGGAGCGGGTCTTTAAGAGCGCTTTTTAAATAAGCGCTCTAAAATATGAATGTGAAATTTACCGGAGCGCTTTTCTAAATAAGCGCTCCTATATGTCAGGTTTATCAATAAGATAACGCTCCTAATTAATATATATATATATATATAATGTTATAAAAAATTTAAAAATACCTTCGGGAGCGCTCGTACTTAAATGCTCTGGAAGATTGCTTATGGACCTTGGCAGAGTGCTATTCCGGAGCACTCTTTGACAAGCACTCCTGAAGATGAGCTCTTCCGGAGTGCTCATTAAAGAGCGCTCCGGAAGAGAGCTCGGCTTTTTCGAAGCGCTCATGAAGGAGCGCTCTGGAACAGTGCTCTTAGATGAGCACTCCTGAAGAGCGCATCTTCCGGAGCGCTCCTCAAATAGCGCTCATTAAAGAGCACTTCGGAAGACTCTCTTCTAGAGCGCTCTTTGAAGAGCGCTTCGGAAGAGTGATCTTCCGGAGTGCTCCACAATGAGCGCTCCGGAAGAGTCTTATAGCCTCTTATATTTTCCCATCCGTTTCCTTTCTCCATTTAGTTTCTTTCAAATCTCTCTCTCTTTCTTTCAAACCATTCTTTTCTCCGTCGTGTCTCCTGCGCTGCTCGCTGTCCGTCACCATTCATCGCAGATCCCGCGCTGCGTCACCGTTCCGCACTGCGTCGCTGTTTCGTGTTCTATCGCCGTTCCGAGTTCCGCACTGCGTCGCTGTCGCATCGCCGTCTCCCGCACTGCGTCGCCGTCTCTCGCGTTGCGTCACCGTCCATCGCCATTCCTGCGCTACGCTACATCACCGTTTTCGCCGATCTGCTGCCACCGCCGTCCTTCTAGCTCTGCTATTTGCTGTCTGCTATTCCAGATCTGAATCACTATTCCAGATCTGCATCTCTGTTTCAAATCTGCATTGCTGTTGCAGATCTGTGTCACTGCTGTACAGCGAAGGAAGCGACGTTGCTGTTGCCGTGAATACCGCCATTTTTTGCCGTGAAGACCTTTGAAGGTATTTTTTTAATAATTAATTTATATATATTTGAGAATAGATTTCAAATATTTTTTTTAATAATCAATATTATAGATAATATATGAATTGAAGTTATTTATATTAAAATTATGGAGTAGTTGATAATTTATATTGTAGTTGATAATTTAGATTAAAGTTGAGGAATCTACTTGAACATTTTTATTTTGTTTATGAAATATACTTTTAAGAGAGATTATTGTTATTAATTAAATTACAATTGATTGACAGAATTTAGATGCATTGTGCTACTAAATTTTTATTTGGATGAATTGATTTTTTTAGTTTAAATGTATTGTGTTGTGGAATTTGATTGTTTCATCAGTTGGGAGGTTGTTCTTTTAAGGAAGTTGTTGTTGATTTTTTTATAGAAATCTAAGTCTTTTATTTATTGAATTTTGGTAATCATATTAGTGATATGGATCGTAAGTGGATGTCGGCTAATCGACTATCTAGAGAATATTGGGATGGTGTGGATGAATTCATTGAATTTGCATTTTGTCGTGATCAAGACCCCCGTGGAGTCATATGTCCTTGTTTGAAATGTTGCTATGGAAAAAGAGTAAAGCCAATAGAATTGAAAGATCATTTAATATGTAATGGGATTGATCCAACTTATACTTGTTGGACCATGCATGGGGAGACAAGGAATAATGCAAGTGATTGGAGGGATAGTGCGAGTTACTCAACATTTGATCGTGATAGCGGGATATATGATGTTGACCGTCTTGATGAAATGATTGATGTGATTGAAGAGGATCTTAGGGACTATCCTGAGATGTTTGAGAGATTGAAGAGTGATGCTGATAAACTATTATACCCCGGTTGTAAAAAATTCACAAAACTATCAGTTATTTTGAAACTATACAACCTAAAAGCAGCGAATGAATGGAGCGATAACAGTTTCACGAATTTGCTTGAACTCTTATATAAAATGTTATCTGAGTACAACGAGCTTCCACCTAATACTTACGAAGCTAAAAAAGTGCTCTATTCTATTGGGATGAGCTATGAGAAGATACATGCATGTCCAAATGATTGTGTCCTCTTTCAGAAAGAGTATTCAACCTTAGATAAGTATCCGAAATGTGATGCATCACGGTATAAAAGAAATGGATGTAGCCCAGCGAAGGCATTGTGGTATTTTCCAATCATACCAAGATTTAAACGCCTATACAGCATTTTAGAAGATGCTAAACACTTAACATGGCATGTTGATAAGAGAATTAAGGATAGCAAGCTACGGCACCCTGTAGATTCTCCTCAATGGAAAAAGTTTGATCTTATATACCCTGAGTTTGGGGTTGAGGATAGAAACTTATGCCTTGCACTAGCCACTGATGGAATGAACCCACATGGCATGCAAAGCAATACTCATAGTACATGGCCTGTTATTTTGATGATCTACAACCTCCCTCTAGCATTGTGCATGAAGCGCAAATTTATGATGCTGTCATTGTTGATTTTTGGGCCTCGACAACTAGGAAATGATATAGATGTGTACTTAGCTCCTTTGATTAAAGATCTGAAAATTTTGTGGGAGACAGGTGTGGAAGTTTATGATAGGTATAGAGAAGAACACTTCATCCTGCGAGCAATATTGTTTGGCACCATAAATGACTTTCCTGCCTATGGTAATTTATCAGGATGCAGTATCAAAGGATGAGATGCATGTCCAGTATGTGAAGAGCACACTTGTTCAGTACGGTTGGAACATTATAGGAAGAATGTCTTCATTGGTCATTGATGATTTTTGCCGCAAACACATCATTACCGACGACTAAAGAATGCCTTTAATGGCCACCCGGAGAAGGGTAGAGTTCTTATGCCATTAACTGGTGAGCAGCTCTTTGAAAAGGTCAAAGATTTAAATATTGAATTTGAAAAACCATTTGCAAGTAAGATTGTTAAGAATGGTTGGAAAAGGAAGTCCATATTCTTTGAGCTACCATACTAGAAGACCTTAGATGTTAGGCATTTCCTAGATGTAATGCACATTGAAAAGAATGTTTGCGATAGTCTTATTGGCATATTACTCCACATTTCAGGAAAGAGTAAAGACAGTATTAATACAAGGATGGATTTGATTAGCATGGGGTTAAGAGAAGAGTTAGTAACAGAGAGGAAGGGAAAACACACTTTTTTACCTCCAACAGCTCACACCTTGTCTAGAAAGGAAAAATTAGCTTTCTGTGAATCATTGCATGAAGTTAAACGTGCCAGAAGGATATTCTTCGAATGTAAGTAGCCTTGTATCCATGAAAGACCTCAAACTAGTAGGTCGCAAGACTCATGATTGTCATATCATCATGGAAAATTTATTGCCGGTTGGTATACGATCCATTTTGCCGAAGAAGGTGTGAGCCACGATTACTAGATTTTGTTTCTTATTTAAGGCAATTTGTAGCAAGGTGATTGACCCAGAAAAATTGCCAAAGCTAGAACATGAAATAGCTAAGATTTTAAGCGAGCTGGAAATGTATTTTCCGCCTTCGTTCGTCGACATCATAATTCATTTATCATTTCACTTAGTTAGAGAGATAAAGTTGTGTGGCCTTGCTTATTTGAGATGGATGTACTCAGTAGAGCGTTACTTGAAAGTATTAAAAGGATATGTAAAAAATTGAAGTCGGCCTGAGGGATGTATTGTTGAGAGGTACATCATGGAAGAAACAATTGAATTATGCACTGGATATCTCTCTAATGTGGATGCCATTGGGTTGCCAAAGTACACAAAAGAAATCATAGGTGAACAGGGTGGAATCATTAGGAAGAAACTCATTAGCATAGACAAGACACAATGGGAGCAAGTTCACTTGTATGTTTTACACAATACTGAGGAAGTTCAACCATATATCAACAAACACAAGGCAATAGTTAAGAGCCAGAATAAAGGTAAAAATGAAACATGGCTATCAACATATCACAACTGGCACTTTATATATTGGTTTAGAGCTCGCATCTCTGAGGAGTCTCACCCATCAGAAAGGTTGAGGTTTTTAGCTAGGGGTTCTGGATTTGAAGTACTTTCTTATACAGGTTATTTAATTAATGACTTTACATTTTATACGAAAAGCAAAGATGCTCGGAGCACTATGTAAAATAGTGGTGTAACGCTTAAAGCTCAATCAATGCATGTCTCTAGTTTTAAAGACAAGAACTTAATTTATGCAATGATGTCATATTTTGGGATTATAGAGCACATTTGGGAATTGGATTATATCAAGTTTTGTGAACCTGTCTTTTGTTGCACGTGGGTTGACAAAAAAAATGGCTTTTGAATTAACGAGTTAGGTTTTATTCAAATAAATCTTAATAAGGTGGCTTATAAAGATGAACCATTCATTTTGGCATCACAACCTCGACAAGTGTTTTATGTGTCAGATCCAGCACATAAAAATTGGTCGATTGTTCTTTTAACAAATAAAATAGTGGGTAATGAAGAGGATGAAGATTTCAATGTTGAGGATGACCCTTTCATGGGAACATCACGGACATTTGATGTTTCAATGGGGATAATGCCTTCTATATCAGAGAAGATCATGCTGAAGGGATTTAGATTGATGAAGGATATGTAGAACACACAAAAGAAAAAACAAAAAAAAGAAAAAATAAATTTTAACACTTGTAAGTTCTTTATTTAAATTTTCTTTTAATTGTTAAAAATTTATTTTTAGTTGTTAAATTTTTTTTATTGCTAAATTTTTCAGGTATATGGCTACCTCACCTGAGAATAGTAGTGATGCTCCATCCACTGAAGAAGCATTCAAGGAGGTTAAACGGGGTAAAACTGTTATGAAAGCAGTAATACGGGCTCGAGCAGCTGGTCGTAAATTACCAGTAAATTGGAATGATAGGGGCTAATTAGTTAAGTCTCCTCAGTTAGCCAGTTACATAAGGGTCTTAGCTCGTCATTATGTTCCTTGTTACATTGCAGACTGGAGAAAGAAAAATGACCCACAGCTTGAAGAAGCAAAAAATAATATATGGGAAGATTTGTGTATATCTTTTGACCTGGATGAGAGTCATAGGCATTATATCATGAGAAAAGCAGTATATGCTCATAGAAAGTTTCGAGCTACCCTCACAACATATTATCTAAAAGATGCAAATGAAGAATTCACTCCTCATCCTCTTAAAATGTATCCAGAGATCCAGCAAGAGCATTGGGATGAATTTATTAAAATGCGCCAACAGCCTGAATTTCAACAGATCAGCCAAGTCAATCGCTCTAGAGTTGCGAGTACTCCTTTTCAATATAGAGCAGGAAGAAAGAGCTATCCAGGTATTGAACATGGTTTGGTAAGTTTCAATTAATATCGTCTGTTGATATTACTTATATATATATATATAAGGAAATATTTTTTAATTATCGTAATATCTTCTTTAAATAGAGGGAAGAAGTTAGACTTAATGCTCCAATTTCCCGAGCTCTTGTTTGGAGGACTGCTCGAGAAGATAAAGAAGGAAAATTACTTGATGAACGCACTTGAAAAGTCTGGGAGGATTGTGTGAGTATTAATATTTTAGTGTATTACTTTGTTTACATTATTTACTTAATAATTAGTTTACAATTTGTTCAACAGGAAGCATTATCACAATCAATATCACAAGATGATGTAGGGGAGCATGTGGATGTCCTTGGTAGGGCATTGGGAGCTCCAGAGGTCTCTGGTCGTGTTAGAGGAGTCGGATTTGGCATTTCTCAGGGCACCTACTTTGGACGTCGGTCTAAAATTTTTACTGAAGATGATTTTAATGCGAGGATGGCAGAAATGGAGGCGAGAATGGAAAAAAATTTCAAGCTCAAATGGAAAAGAGATTTGAGCAAATGATTGGAGTTATAAATGTGCCACAAGGTAGCCTTAGTGATAAAGATAGTTGCTCCTTCCATACTAAAGAAGACTTTCCTAAGGTTATAATTTTTCTTTCTATTATCTTCTTTTTATTCACAAATTATGCTTCACATTTTTTTAAAATATTAATTTTTAATTTTAAGGTGAGTCTCAATGTCAATTATGGTTAGAATCACCACATTGTCGTGTTGTGGTACTCGGATCTGTGTATAATGACAACAGTGTTATTATACACTCCAGACCGTTGCCTGCTGATCACTTAAAGGTGACTATAACTATTCCAATAGAAAATGATGCTGAGTTGCCAGTGCAAATAGAAGATGAGGATATATTCACGATTTTTGATGCTGTTGGAACTTATGTGGCTTGGCCTTCAAAGCTCATTAAGTTACAGGTATAATAATTGATGGTTCTTTAAAATCATTCATATTTTTTTTACAGCCTTACCAATCCATTTTACATCTTGTAGTCCTCAAAATTTAAAAAAGTTGTAAAGAAGCCAATCAAAGCGAAAGGAAAGCGGTCGAAAGGATCTACCTCTGTGACTAAGGCAAGGAAGACCAGCACAAAATCTACTCAGTTGAAATTCTCATCAAAATGAACTTGAAGTGATTATGCCAACAACATTTAAAAATGAGATCTGTGAAGTAGAATTTGAAAAAGAGATTTATGGTGAAATAATTAGCGAAAAATTACAGTTAAAAATATTAACGAGATTCTGACTAAGGATTGGCTACAAACTATACAAATTAGTTTATACATCAGGTACTTTCTCAATTTTATTACTTATTGTGGTATTTATTTAATTTTAGTTATGAATGATTCTATTTGTTTTCATTTTAGGTACTTATATCATACTTTTATGGTGCCGGGCTCATTGATAATAAAATTTTCATTTATTATCCTGCACAACACTAGTACCTACAGTGTTGAGTACCATTCTCAAAACTATTACTGATGCATTCAAAGCCAAAGGCAAAAGAAACATGTTATTTTTAGCTCCTCACAATCCAGGGTAAATTGTTATTATTGTTTATTTTTAACTTTAGTTGATATTTTAGTTAATGAAATATTTTATTTTTTCATGCAACATTGGGTGCTTGTTTGTATCAATCCATTCGTTCCTGTGATTTATTATCTTGATTCATTAAGAGATAGTGACTTTAAGAACTACAAATCTATGAGAATATTATTTAATCAGTAAGTTTTTAGTTCTATATTCTTTATATATGTTTATTATAACAATTAATTTTTTACTTGATATGCTTAATCATTATATAATAGGGCTGTAGCACGTTATCGAGGAGGTGAAGGTCTCCCTCCAAACACCAAAAAACCTGATCTTGTTGAGTTTTATTCATGAAAAAGAATAAAGGTTTGTATTATTTTCTTAATAAAAAAAGTTGGTACATATCTAAATGATTGTTTGATTGATATTTTATATTTTTTATTCTGAATATGTTATTCTGGATTGATGTAGAATTTTTGGAAAATTCTGGAACTTTCAAGTTATAGGAGAGACTCTGCCGGATTTTCAACAGCAAATACTTGTATCATTTATATAACTTCATCACTAAAGTATTTTAAATTAAGTTAGAATTTATTTCTACCATATTTTGATAATAACATCTTTTATTGTTTTATAGGTACCTACACAATTACAAGGTTGGGAGTGTGGATACTATGTTATGAAGTTTATGAGAGAAGTAATCACACAACAAGAGTTGATCATTCCTAAAAATGTAAGTCAAAAGTTTTGAAATTAAGTTAATATAATGTTAATTACTTATATATTGCTTTTATATCTTGTGTAGTATTTTGTTGGAGCAAGATATTCGCATTTTACTATGGAGCAAATAGAAGATTTAGTTGAAGAATGGTCAGAATATATTATTAGCTGTTTGTGATAGGAAGTTAGATTTCAATGTTAAAAAATAACAATAGTTTCATTTGTTAGGCTTGTTAGAAATTAAACTAGGTTAGTTAGAAAATTGAAATTGTTGTATCAGTTTCAAATTCTTTTCTTGTATATAAATTTTTATGTTGATATTATTTTTAAATTAGTTTTTGATATTATATTTGCCATTGTTAAAGATATGTAAAAGGAGAAATTTAAAAATTTGATTTAAAAAATTAAATATAATATACGGAGTGCTCATTTAAAGAGCGCTCCTGTAAAGTAACTTACCAGAGTGCTCCTTAAGAGAGCGCTCCAGTAAGTTGTCAGCATACGGGGGCGTTCTTTTTAAGAGCGCTCCCGTATGCCTCATTCAGAGCGCTCTCTTAAGGAGCGCTCTAGTAAGCATCATACAGGAGCGCTCTTGTAGAGAGCGCTCCTGTATGCATCATACAGAAGCGCTCCTATAGAGAGCGCTCCCATACATAACGGCCCGGAGCTTTCTTACGGGAGCGCTTTTTTTAAGCGCTCCTATATATTTCAGAGCTCTCGATACGGGAGCGCTTTTAAAGCGCTCCCTAAGATAAAAAAAAAGCGCTCCTGTAAGCTTATTTTGTAGTAGTGGTTTTCATTATAAGGGCTAACAGTGAAAGTTGGTGACACTAAGTAAAAGGTTTTTAATTGATTAAAAATTATTAAATTGAAAATTAGCCTAGTGATGGCTAATAAATAATTTTGGTGGTTAAGTGATATTATGTGAATGGTTGGTTTAATATATGGACCATTAGGATAGATTATGACTCATTGACCTAAGTTGTGTGGCATGAGCTATAGTCTTCATTAATGCTATTTGTCATGATAAGTGATATGGATTACTTATATGTTGTAGGAATTGTTGGTAAAACTTATTGAGAAGTTAAGGAACAAGCCAAGTCTTATTTTATACAAGAGGGAACTCTTTTGGTATCAAGTGTTGAGGTAACAGGGAAATTTATATTTCTTATTGCTTTGTTTAGCTATTTTTGAGTAGATAATATTATCTAGCATGTATTACATGTTTAAAATAATTGAATGCAAATAAAATGTGTTTTAAAAGGGATTATGGGGTATTGCTTTAATAATAATGCATCTATGTTTACTATCTATTTAGTGATGATGTTATTTATGGAATAAGATTATTAGCATGCATTGTGATCATAAAAAATTAAGACTTGTACTTAGGGAAGTGCAACTAGGTTTGGTATCTTAAATAGGCTAAGGAACCCCCTAAGAGATGAATTATGAGTGTTATACTACCTTGAGTGTTGGAGTGGTCAATATTCAGGAAAGGTAGAAAAAGGGTAGGAGGCATGATCTCGGTGGGAGTTCACTAATGGGGAGATGTGGTCTTGTGATATTCTATGACTCATTGTCAGTACTCAGTGTTGCCTTTCGTATTGTGGGCTCAGTACACCAAAGTGGTTAATGGATTGAGTGTTTGACACCTCTCAGTGGAGAGAGAATCTGGCATATGAAGGGTGAGGTTGAGTGCCTAGGCCAAGGTAGCCCTCATATAGAGAGTAAGTCGGGCTGGGTCTGGGAGGGAATTAGATTTGACTGCTCAGGATTCACGTCAAAGGGGCACAGGCAGTTCGTTGGATTAAATCATGCCTTAGTTTATATATTGTGCCTGTGGAAATACGATGGGTACAAGGTTCACTTACAAGTTAAAGAGTGTCAGGGGGCATTCTATTGGTCAGGAAAAGCTATATCAGCCTATGTCATGCATTTAAGCATTTTAATTAGTTAATTATATTTTTTTGAATCTATTATTTATTTACTTGACCATAGCTTTCCTTATAATAAGGAATATCAATTTTCTGTTACTGAGATTGTGGTTGTCTCACCCCTTTCTTTACAATATTTACAGGTCCAGACAAAGGATCCATTAGTGGATGAGGAAAAGAGCTAAGTTAGGGGTTTGCTTATGATTTGTAAAGAACTGCAACCCCTTTCTTTAGAGAAAATCTATTGTAATGTATTTAGAATTAGGGTGCCAGTAAGATGTGATTATGTATATGTGTGTGAGTGTGTGTGAGTATGTGTGAATTGTATGGCTTGTGTATAAATTTTTTTTGCTTGTAGACTTGTGGCCAGGAAACTTGGTTATGGTGTGTGGTTTTGATAGATTATTTAGTAGACTAAGTTTTCACTACAAGCAAATATTTATTTTGGTATGGGCAAATGGTGTGTTATGGGCAAACATATACCTTGGACAGAGGGAGTGGGTGCGTGGGCCCCACAAAGATCTTTGAGCCAAGTGAAAATGTTTAGTGTGTGTATTCATATGTATATATGATATTTGGAATAGTTTTTAGCTACTCTTGTGTGATTTATGCATTTTGGAGGTTTAGGGTCCATTTTGGGAAATGGCACCCGGGTGGTCAAATTATGGTATAAGGGTTTTTCTATCATTTAAATATTCTATCAGGTGTTTTTAGTCCTATTTGACGTGTCCAAGATGTTCCCACAGGTTTGTGACCATTAAGATGAGATTTGGACAATTTTGAAAATGGTGTTTACCAAAAAACTGCACTTTTGCATTCGAGTGTCCAAATCTTAATCCGACCGTTGGATTTCTCTAAAATTTGGGTCACAAGTAAAACCTTTATAAGCTTCATGTGGAATTTGGAATCATATAGATTGGATATGGGATAGAAAAATGGCGCACTCTGGAATTTGATCTGGAGGAGCTGTCATGACAGCAAAAGTGCTGTCATCACAGCAACAGTGATGATGTTGTAACATGTACGAAATTCAATACATCCATTGGATCTTTCCAAAATTTGGTATGCTAATAGTACTATTTAAAGTGACATGTGGGCTTTGGAATCACTCCAATTAGAGGTCGGATGATGAAATGGTGCACTTCGGAAGTTAGTCTGGAGGTGCTGTCATGACAACTTTCATGATAGCAAAAATGACTAAACTCTTAACATATCTAATTTTTAATCTGACTGTTGGATCTTTTTAAAATTTGGTACACTTATAGTACCCTTTGAATGTGACGTGTGAGCTTTAAAATTATTTCGATCGGGGATTGGATGGCAGAACGGCGCCTCCGAAAAGTTGACCCTGGAGGGCTGTCGTGATAGTAATTTAATACTATCATGACAGCATCTTTTTTCCCGCTTTCGCTAGCTAGCTGCTTCCGTACACTATAGGTAAAACCTATAAATTATTTATTTTAAAAAGGTTTTAAATGTTTATTTTACAATCGTGTATTTACTTAGTGATTTAAATGGTTTGTTTCCTATGTTGGTTTTAGAATTAACTCCTTAACCACACTTAGTTTATTTGAATTGTGTGATTTTTGAATAACACTCAGGGCAAGTGTTACAACCTATAAGAAGATTGATCTCAAATCAATATTTTTAAATATTTTAATACTAGAACATAGAAGAAATAGTACTGAACTTATAAACTTTAATTGTGAAAAGATCCTAATTTGATATTAATTTTCTTTTCAGACACTTACTTGTCATTTACCCTTAATTAGAATTACTTATTCCTTTTGGTCCTATTTACAATATCATATCCATTGATTCTTAAAACAATAACCTTTACAAAATTTAATAAAACATTTATAACTCATTTTGAAAAATGTCCTTCTTGATGGATGCCCAAACCCTACAAGGTGAGCAATCAGTAAGCATTTTTATAAGCACTATTTGAGCCTAGAAGCATGCTTTATGTAATGATCCTAAATTTTAAATTAAACAAAATTTTTCTTCAATAAATATTTTATTTAAATAAATTTTATAGCAAGTAAAAAAAATTGACAGCTTATAGGAATTTAAGCAAGAAATTTTATTGAGGATCCAAAGTTCAAATTTTTTTTAAGCAAAAAAAAATAGTTTTAAATTATAAAAAATTTTGTGTCCTTTTTTGTGATTTTTTTATGCTCTTTATTGAAAATTTTCCCAAAAGTTCTTCAATTAGGAAAACAGAGCACGTGTCCTTACCGCCATTTGAACTTCGTTGAACCTTCTAAAATAGATTTATTTGTTTCTCTCCCGTCTGATTTCATTTTTACATGAGCTAAGAGAGTATGACAGATCAAAGATTTGTGAACCTTCACCCTCAGCTCTTCTTGAATCCCACCGACATTCTCCACCCTTTCCCTTCAATCTTCAGCATCGTCGGTGTGGTGTGTTAGAGTGCGCCGTTCGCCGTTCGTTGCCATTGTTGAGAGCTATTCCTCTCTTGCTCTGCCTTTGTTCAATTCGACCCCTGCACGTGCGTCTGTGTGTTTTGCTGTCCGTCTGCCAGTCATCTCGCTGTCATCGACAGGTGTGATGGCTCTGTTTCCCTCACTAGTGTGAAGTTCCACTGTGAGTTTTCTCCCCTGGTCATCTTTGTTCGCTGTTTATGTGTGTGCCACAGTTTGTTCTTCTTCCTTTTTGATTCTTTCCATCAGAAACTATGATCTCCTGTCTAAGCTGATATGGTTTAGTGTACCAAGCTCCTTTCCTCATCGTCACTTTATGTGTGTTTCCGAGAGACGTCCATCGGCTACAGCAAGGAACTTAGAAAAGTCACAATCTCTTCCTCCCTGTTCCTGCATTATAGTCGATCTATCCTCCACCCTACCTTTGCATCGTTGCTGTGCTCGTGAGTATGACAAGATTCTTCATCCTCCTCCCCTGTTCTCCCTTGTTCGTGCATTGGGCCCTCCCCCTGGTCATGCTTTGAGACATTCAAACCTCTCCTTCTTCTCTATTCTTGCCAAGGTGCGTTACAGACCTTTCTCTTCCTTGATGTTGTGTCGTACTGTACTAGTGCAGTAGAGGGAGTTTTGACTTCTTTCCCTTCATTTCTCCTATGCTCTTAGGGTGCATATTGTTCCATTTTATTTCCTCTACCTTGGAGGACTTGTGTATGTGTGTGGGTATTAGTAGTATGAAATTTCTAAAATTTTCTTCTTAGTTCCGTTGTTGTTCGTGAATGTAAAGAGGTGAGGATTCAGTTAGGCTAAATACTCATGTTTTGAAGAGCACATCATTAATATGTGATTTGATTTGAAAACTCTGATTACTATAAGAGGAAAATGAGTTGATTTCTTCAAGCTTGAATTAGTTTTTCTTGGAGATAGAGATTGATTTTATTTTAGGAATAGAACTCAAGAAGCTGAATGATTCTAATAATTAATTGGAGAATTTTTGAAAAGGAAATTTAAGAGAGAGAAAATTAGTATTATAAATGAGTATTAATACCTGTAGGAAGAGTTTTGTTTAGTTATGTATTTTTTAAAATCGCATTAAATATCCTAAAATATATATATATAATTAGCTCGGGTGCTACTATTTTGTGTATTAAGCTTGCCATCGTGA
The DNA here is from genome assembly GCF_029017545.1 of Prosopis cineraria. Classification (NCBI taxonomy): domain Eukaryota; kingdom Viridiplantae; phylum Streptophyta; class Magnoliopsida; order Fabales; family Fabaceae; genus Prosopis; species Prosopis cineraria. Next base: position 2,948 of record NW_026555637.1, on the reverse strand, counting down.
AGAAATTGGATTATGTAACTATTTAGTTTGGATACTATTTAAGTCTGAATATAATTTGATTTTTATAAGAAATTTGTTAATAAGGTTGCTAGTGTGTAATTAGTTAGATTCTTGAGAGTCCTATGGTTGGGTAGATGTGGGTATATAAAATATTGAAAGGATTGAAGAATTTGAGAGCTAGTTGATTTAATTATGAGAAAGTCTGACTGATTATGGTGTTGTCAATATTGAAAGATAATTCATTTAACTAGAATAAGACCACTAAACCTTCCTTTTATTTGGGTAGTGTATTTAGAGGAAGGAAGAGTTTATTGGAGTTGTAAGAAGTGAATTACGAATCTTGAGAATACTATTACTAAGTGGATAGCGTCTCAATTAAATTTTTTTTTTCAATCAAAATTTTCTTTACTAAAATATTACATTTTTTTGGAAATCATTTTAATAGCATTAATGCGATTATTGAATATTTGTTTATTAACATTTCTTTATTTTGAAAAATTAGCTTTACCAAATTTAAAATGTTATTTGATCAATTAAGTCAGGTTGGACTTTGATTAGGAGATTTTTTATTTTATCAAATATTGGATTGATACAGAGAATGATTCATGTGAGTTCGACGTTGAAATTTTTTTTTATTTAATAAATGCAAGCATGAGCATTGGATATGAAATTTGATTCTGGAAAGTTTTAATGCTTAAAAGTATTCATGTGAGTTTGATTTTGAGAATGAGAACTATATCTTAAAAGTGATGATTTTCTTGCATGTTTGAAAATGGTTTGAAAAGGGACTTTATATAGAACACTGGTCGCTAATAGCAGTTTTGTTAAGCCCTCTAGCAGAGTGTTTATAGGAGGTGCTAGCCCCATGCGATGACCAATGCACGTGGAACGGAGGGATGGTTATTCGTGAGCATCGTACTCACGTTTGTTTCATGGCTTCGACTGCGTTTGGTTACTTACCCTCATAGACCATATGTCCACATTTGTTTCATGGTTTCAGCTATGCTTGGTTACTTACGCTCGTGGATTGTGTGTCCATGTTTGTATTCGTGTCATAAGCCGCGTTCGGTTATTTATCCTCATGGATTTTGTGTCCACGTTTGTTAATTATTCTGATAAGTTTCTATAATATAAATTTGATTATTTGATGATTTTACATTCCATTGGTTTTTAATTAGTGAATTATTTATAATTATTTATTTTATTTATTTACTTTCTTATAATCAAGTGATAATAATATTTGATATGATATTTTAATAGTTCAAGATTTTATTTAAACTTTATAAAATTATTTTATTTTTGAAGTTTATTAAATTTTTTATGAAAATTGTTGCCTCTTTGAATTGCATAATTATTTCAAGTTTTCCTTTTATTCATGTTCAATTATGTATTGTTGGGATGTTATTCACTGGAAAGGATATTTTGGTCTCAGATGGTATAGTTGAACTCGTGACTCGAGATATCCACTGAGGAGTTTTATTGCTGAATTGAAGCAGAAGAATTATTTTAGTTAAATCTTAATTTGATAAAAATTTGAACTTTATACCTACGTTGGCGTCTGGCCTTAGGTGCTTTACGTAGACTATAGGTAGGATCCTCACATTTTTTTAAAATTGAATATCTGATTTAATATTGTAATAATTTTTAATTACTCTATTAGTGTGTTTAACGTATTAATTTTAGAGTTTCTCTGATCACGGCTTATAGGATGTGAGTTTTGAGCCCATATCCCGTGCCGGTCACACTTGATTTTTGGGGTGTGACACTTTAGTCTTGGTAAACTTTTAGGACCAAGCTCACCTAAATTTTTGTCAGAAAAAAAATGTCCTTGTCTCTTTAACTCTTAGCTTAATTGATAGTTTTTCCATCCTTTCTTCCTTCCCTAATGAGCTATAATATATCAATTAAAGGGTGATTTTGAAAAATTGTAAAAAGAAAAATTACATTAAACTAATGGGAACTAATTTTCTTAATCTTATGGAATTAATTAATAGGGTCATTTCAAATAGACCAGAACGTGCATTGAAATCCAAATTTTGAATTACAACTTTTTAAGTCTTCAATGACATCAGTAGTGAGGATAGCTTTAGAATTGTGACAATATAGAAGGCCACTCCTTCAGACATGCTTTCTACACTTAGAGTATATACACTCCCTCTATGTCATGCTCCAAAAATAGAGGGTGACCGGCATGGGTGTGAACTACATCGTGCATTCTCGAAAGACTTAAATTGAAGAAAATATTTTCCTTTTAGTAGAATTATAATGTATTGAAAAAAATCATCATAATATTATTTAATATTTTTTAGGAATTTCGACAGAACCTTCCCTATAAATAGGATCTCCTAAAAATTCTACAACACAATATTTTACATAAATAATATCAATTAAGAACTCAGCTATTTTTGGTTAGCAGACAACATATATCAAATAGATACCTATCTATAGGCTATGTGGAGCATCTAACCTTACTTCTAAAATAAAATATGAAATCAAATATTTATTCCAAAGGAGATAATGCTAAGCAAAATTTTACCCAAAACAGTTGTATACCCTTTAGAGGTCAGTAATGAGATCAGTATTAGCTAATTAATCTAAGATCAAAAAAATTTTTAGTGAATAGCAGCCCAACAACAAATAATTAAATTTTGTGTAAAAGAAAAATATAGAATAATTATAAATGCTAAAGATGACAATTTTTGCAACCAAAATATTTAATAAAATTGGGCATAATTGGATTCTATATAACGTTAAATAAAATCCTGATTCATTAAAGCATAAGATCAAATGTCATTATCATTTATTTTTAATAAAGCAAATAATTTCATAAAAAATAATAATATGTCATTAATCAAAACTAAAAAAAAGATTAATCAAATAATTAAAATCTCATAATTATGGGAATTTATCAGAAAAAAGTAACAAACATGGACACACAGTCCACGAGG
>NW_026555636.1:0-56120 GCF_029017545.1 Prosopis cineraria | reverse complement strand
CATGTAATCCATGAATACCGCAGGAGCATTCGTAAGTCCAAAACGGCATCACCATGAATTCATAATGCCCATATCTCGTCTGAAATTGCCTCTGTCTTAGGTATATCCTCTGCCTCTCACTCTCAATTGGTGTACCCTGACCTTAGTCAATCTTTGAGGAAACCTGCGGATCCCACAAGCTGATCCAGCAATCATCGATTCTCGGAAGTGGGTATATTGTTCTTGATGGTTACTTTGTTTAATTGTCTATAATCAATGCACAATCGGAGGCTTCCGTCTCTTCTTCTTTACAAAAAGGATGGAGATCCCCAAGGTGAAACACTCGGTCTGATGAAACCCTTCTCAAGTAGCTCTTCAATTTGCTTTTTCAGTTCCGCTAACTCTGAAGGGGACATCCGATAAGGAGCCTTAGAAATTGGCCCTGTACCGGGTACCAATTCAATTGAGAACTCTACCTCACGCTTTGGGGGTAAACCGGAGACTTCGTCTGGAAATACATCCGCCAATTCTTTGACAACTGGGATATTCTTCACGCCTTCATCAATCTCAGCTTGGATAGAGAAGAAAACCATATAGGCCTGGCACCCTTCTTCATACATCTATCAACTTGCGCCGCCGACAAGAAAACATGATCTTGAGTCTCGACTGGGGTCACCGATAAAGAAGATAAAGACACACTCCTCTCTCTACAATCTAGGATAGCACCATTTGCAGCCATCCAATTCATTCCCACAATTACATCCATACCTCTCAGTGGTAGGATAATTAAGTCCATAGTTGTTTTTTCCTATTTTTAAACTCGACTACTCGGTTAAGGCATGCTTAGCAGTCCTTACAGATTCTCCCCAGGAGAGTAGTAGACACATCATATCAAAAGGTAAAATACACACAGGCAAATCAAGGTCCTTTTACACAAGTTCAGAAATAAAAGAGTGTGTAGCACCCGAATCAAATAGTGCCAACAATATCATGATGAAGGATTTTGTTTTCCTCTAATGGCCATCTGGGAGTTTCATGGTGTCCTGAGTAAGAGCAACACCACGGCCAGAGACAGTAGGGTGTTGGGAAGGGTTCTTCATATTTGAGCCCTGGTTGTCCCCACAAAAACTTTGCAATGTGACGGCGGGTTTCCCACAAATGTAACAAGACCCAACACTGTCCGAAATGACGACACCCGCATTTAGTGCACTGTTGAGAGCTCGCTGTACTCGGGGCAGGGTGTAGATACTGTTGGGCTCCTCTGTGACCCGTGATAACTACTATGATAGCTCCTTTGTCCTTGGCCCCTTTGAAATGGACCTTTCTGCCTTCCTTGGTTCCATGAGCTACTCGAACCCTGATGGTTTTTTTTCATAATGCCTCCGGTGGGTCGAGGGTAGGTTGGGGGTCTACTATGAATAACCCCTCTTCTCTCTCTCGACCTCCTTCTTACTGCGAGCTACTACTTGTAGTTTTATGCACATTTCATCATAATCTCGGATATCTAGATGAGCTAATTGTTCCCTCAATTCTGGTCTAGCCTTCTCCAATAAGCGCTTAGCCTTCCATTCGGAATCATCCCTATACTGCAGGTACGTGGAGTCTCTAGATAACTCCTGAAACTAGCAATGAATGTGTCCTCCATCGAGGTTCCCTTGCTTAAAGGCATGGAATTCCGCTTCCTTCTCAGACCTTAACTCTGATGGAAAGTAATGCCGAATAATTTTTCCTTGAATTCCTCCCAGGTGAGTGTAGAATCATCCCTGGGCCCTGCTGTCTCTCACCAATCTCTTGCTCCTTTCACTAGGAGCACTAATGCTGTACTTTTTTTTTTTGATTGCTGGTGCATGTGACTACTCGAAAGATGGATTCGAGTCTCTTCACCCATTCCTCTACCACGGATGGTTTAAGGTTACCATCAAAACATAGGAGGGTTAAACTTCCTAACAGTTTCCCACACATCAGTAATGGTCGGTGGGGCTCTCTGTTCCTCCTGCCTAATTTCCTTCCTTCTAGACTCATGATCTCTCGGAGTGGCAGGATGTGAGGAACTGCCTTCCCCCACATGACTCTCAACATGAGCCCTATCTCCATTTTCAGTTACCTTTTCCCTCTTTAGCTCCGTCAACTCTTGTTCGTATCCTTGAACCTTGTCTGTTAATGTTTTTACAAGCATTCTCAATTCGCCAAGTCAGCTCAGGCTCCTCATTTGGCAGTGGCGGTGGTAGGTGCTCATGTTGAAATCCTGAGTTACCACGAGTAACAGGCATTTTCTCTCCCCTCCTAAAGGATACAAGATATAAATAATAAAATTAGCCTAGCTATATCATGGCCATACAATGAGAAGCACCATAACAATGTTATATTGCCAACCGTCTATATGCTCTGATACCAATATGTAACACCCTCAAATTTTACAGACCGATTTTTCACAAGTTATTAATTCAACAAATCTTTTTTTTTTATTATTATTTTTTTCATTGAACCCTTATCATGGTAGAAAAATTTCTACCACGATACATCCAAGACAATATACCACAGGTCTTAAAATATTTCAAAAAAAACAATTAGAACCATGAGGGACAGACATGATCCTCATAGCATGTTATTCAAATCAGATCATAAATCAAGAGCGACAGACATAATCCTCTTGGTCATATAAATACTTTTAATAAAAAGGATTAGAGTTTACATGCTTCACAAAAAGATATGTCCTAAATTGGCACAAGATACATTGTATAATCTAAAATAAGAGGCAACGTAAAAGATGGTGTCTCATACACCACAGTTACACCTCTGGTGCTTTCTCGGCCGGACTCGCTCCTGTAAAAATATTAACCACGGGGAATGAGACATAAAAGTCCCCAGTAACCAAAATTAATATGTAATGATGCATGCGGATGTAACTAATCATGCGATTGCTAAGTGGGTACACAAAACATTTAACCGAACAATACTTTCAAACAAACCAACAAGTATTTAATTTGCATGACTGCACCTTATATCCTCCTTTCGCCATGCTCGGACGCCAAATCACCCGGCCAAAGGTGAGTTGGACCAAGCGACACGCCACTCATTGGGACCAATGAGGGCTTACCACGTGGTAATAATTAACCGAACAGAAATTCCCATTAACACCATACATTAAAATACTTGACAAGTCATGCATCATTCAAATATCCAAACAGGAATATATCCGAACAATAATATCTCATCATGATAACAAAACAAAAATAAATTTTTAACCCACTTGGCAATAATTTCAAACAAGTATATACAGTATTTATTTTCAATAATTCATAATTTTTCCAAACAACAAAACAACACATACACATTCACAAACACACTCATCACAACACATTAATAATGGTTACCTTGTGTCTTGAATAACAAGTTCCCCTTCACAACTCCTTTTTCACCACTATCTTTGGTCAATATAATCTACATAATTATTTCACAATACTATATTTAATTTTTACATTAAAATAAATAACTCTAATTAAATAGTTAGAAAGTCTTAGATCTATAATCCATATTAACACTAATTTAAAGATTTAGCCCGCATTTAACTTCCCAATTCTTTCTAAAATTCTCGTACCCTAATAAACTATTTTTTTTATCCTCAAATCACTTCTAGTATCACAATTTCATCCTTCTATATTCTAAAAATTCGTCCAAAAATAAATTAAATTTTTAAATTATCCTAAGCCTCAAATCACCTCACTTTCTATAACCTCAAAAATACCTATTCATACTTAAATAAATATTTAATAATCATAGGTTTATCCCTACATCTCGATTCCACATAAATTCAACCATATAGATCTAGATTTTAACTCAAAAATTCTTAAATATGATTTCAACCTCAAGAAAAATTCTAAATTCTTATTATCCCTAAGAGTTTTAACCTTATTTTTAATCCATCATATCATCAGATTTACTTCCTATAGAAAAAATCCTAATCAAAATATTTACTCTATCCTACAAAATAATCATATCACTAGAAAGCTAATTTATTTAAAAAATAACTATAAAATTAATTTTGTAATTAAATAAATTTTTAAATGCTAATCTAAACAGAAAGTTAGAAACATACCTGAAGAAAAAAGAAAATAATCCCCCCTTGCGAGAAAACGCCGAGCAACGTGAGAGGAAGAGAGAAAAATATAATAAAATGGGATTGTGAGTCCCAAAATTATATTAAAAAAAACTATAGGTTTGAATTTATTATTCAAACCTTTGGGCCCAAAGTTGCAATTTTCTCTAAATTGCATCTTAGCCTCTCATGCTTCCTAATGCACCACCCCCTCCTTTTTATACATGAAGGCACCTCTTCTCTTCCCTCATCTAACCAATGTGGGACTTAGAAACAACAACCTTCCACCCCCCTCTTTTTTTTGTTCCTTCTACCTTTTCTTTTTTTTTAACAAACAAATAAAAAATTATTTATGTATTATATCTTAACTAAAAATTGCTTATGTGGTTTTAAATTTAAATTTTTAAATTCATAATTAAATACCTAATCATAATATTATTTCTAAATAACCTCAAATAATATAAATTCCTATTATTATCATTTTTTCCTCAAAACCTAAATTCCACAATTTCTTTATTATATAAAATCAGGATGTTACAATAAAGGCGTTCAAGATAACTTGATTATGATCCTTAAGAACTCCCTTACAACCCTCAACATCAGTTTGTTCTAAATAAGCTCTATTAATGTACAATCCTAGGTTGTCACGACTAGACACAATAGAAGAATTCGCGCCCAAGTTCCTTATTAAACTGAAAAACTAATATTACGAAGATCTTTTTGGCATTGACTCATTTACTTCAAAATTACCAATGCATGACCAAATATTGAATTATTAGATTCCATAACATTTTGAAACACATGTGCATTCCTTCTCTTCTATAGAGGCCAACAGATACTAGCAAACTAGCAATTCTATTTAACCTCAGACCCCCAACTTCAGTTTTAAGATTAAGCTGACACTAGTGCCATAGTTGGAAATTAAAAATTGATTAACAAATTTAGGTTTAACATACGTTCTCCACAAGCTTTGAACCTCCAAGCAATCATGTAAAACATCTAAAATATCTTCATCAACAGATTTATACCACGAACAGAGGGCATCATTACTCATATGCTTTTTAACTCTCATATGGTTAGTCAAAAGTCGGTCATGCAAAACCATCCACATAAAGGATTTACTCCGTTATGGAATTCAAAGCTTTGATCATGCAAAACCATCCACATAAGGATTTACTCCATTATGGAATTCAAAGCTTCCAAATTTTAGCCCGGAGAGGAGAGGAGGAAAGCTCTCCATCCTTTAATAAAGAATAAGCAAATTTAATGGAAAAGTGACCATGCTTCTTATGCCTCCACCTCACAAATTCTTTCCCATCCTGCATTATACATCTTTCAATTCCAGTCTAGAGAAGATCCCAAGTTATTTTAATTCTACTCTATAAACATGAGCTTGGTCGTTTATACTCAATTATAGGAAGTAAATCAGCTCCACATTTATATTTACTCCACTTAACTCGAGTCTAGAGAGCTTCTCTATTATGGATAAACCCTTGACCTGCTTTTATTAAGAAGCTTGATTTTGAGTATGCATCTTATGGATACTGTAACATCTCGAGTTCTAATTCCCTGATTAATTAAACCTAATTAGAGTAATTAAGTAAATTGAAGTGGTGTGTGGCAAGAAAGGACTAAAAAAATCATGTTTGATGCTATTTCAGTCTTAGTTGTGGGTCTGACATAGAGGTAGACCACCTGGGCATCAAAAAGAGAAGAAAAGAAAGAGTTGAAGTTGCTATGCCATATGCTGCGGCGTGTAGATTGTTCGCCACGGCGCACAGCCATCTTTGAGCGAGGGAAGACCTCTCTGTGCCATGCGCCGTGACGCATTGTACATCCGCCGTGGTGTATGGTCATTTTTTTGTACATCCGCCGTGACGCATTGTACAAACGTGAAATGAGATAGAAAAGGAAAGAAAAGAGAGAAAGGAGAGGCATGCCAAAGCTCTGCTAGGGTTTACTTGGGGACCATTTTGAGAGTATTTTGAAGGCTACAAACACTCAATGTAAGTATCATACTCATTAATCTCCCCTTTTGTTCCACATTTATGAGTTTATGATTAAGATTTAATAGTGAAAGTGAGATTTCAGTCCATATAGGTTATAAGCCTGAATTTGTTGACTCAAATGGAATTAATAGGGATAGATTAGAGTATTTAAACCTAGGTATGATGAGTTTTGGTGTCTTTGGTTGTTTGGACAACATTAATGTCCGAAAATCTCATTTATTGTAGGTGGTTGGAAGTTTGTGATGCCATTAATGGGGATTTAATAGCTCATTAATGTTATTAAGGGCTAAAGGTAACTATTAAACCCAATGGTTAGGCTCCACCCCTTGTAAAGCGGAGGTTGGAAAATTTAGAAGTAGAAATTAAAGGTTTAAATGTTTGAGTTTGTTATGTTGATGGAATTCAAGTTGGTTGATTATAATTTTGGCTCTTGGTCACCTATTGGAGTGGAATTTAAGCTTGAAAGCTAATTGATTGAGGGATAAACCTTTGACCTCTCAAAGGTTTGAGGTAACCAAGGAAAAACTTTACTTTGGATAGTTGTATGTTAATTATTATTGAGTGTAAATGGTGAATGTTAGATGCATGTGATTGATTTTTATGTAAACTATATATATATATATATATATTTCATTGAGTGTATGAAAATGCTATTTTTGACTTGAAAGCACAATATGCAAAGTCAAGAGAGTTTTAACTATGAATATTGTTATTGTTGTTGAAAGATGTAAGTGATGAGGTATAGAGGTAGTTGATTGTTAATGAAAAATGAATTTTTGAGAAAAGGGTGAGAATACGCACTGGGTAGCACAAGGTCGTGAACCCAACGTGGTTGTGATAATAGTGAGTAAATGAAAGCGAAAAAGTAAACTCAATTAAGTAATGATTATGGCATGATCAATGGCGGGAGTTCGCCTAGGGATTTAGGAGTAGAGAAAATTTATATAATAATTAGGCTACCCTCCGGTGCACGGGGGCTATAGCCTTGTCCTACTGTTTGTCGAGGGACTGTTCCATAATTTGTCAAGGGACTAAAACTTAGCTATCTACACCGGTTCAATGAGGAGAATAGCCTAGGGTATGAGACACCTCAGGGATTTGAGAATGGCAGAAGTCGTGGTCTGAGAGTAAGTCTTGTGATCTTTGACTGGGTCATATCTCACAATTAGTGAGCTTGGGTAGTTCAGTCACACGGACGGAGCTCTAATCAGTGTTATAGCCCACGGTTTTAGTCTGAGAAAATAAGGATGATATAAGGTTGGTTGATCATTGTCTAAGTAAATATATGACATGTCACACATGCTAAGTGGCGGCAAGTCGCAAGAGTATGGGTCTTGTCACACATCTGAGAATATGGAGACAATGCGCCTAGTTATGTGAGTAAAAAAGTTATAGAGTGATAAATGATAAAATGTGATATATGAGGACATGTTTTATAAATTTGATCTCCTTGTGCATGTATTTGTTTTATAATTGATATATAACTGCATAGGATAGGGTTAACCTTAGTTACTGAGTGGCTAGATTCACCCATCTTATTTAATACTTTTCAGGCTCTAGCTTTGGTGTTGAGAGGGAGAAGACTAAAAAGGCAGGGAATTAGTATATTCCTACTGTATGCCTCTAGTTTAGCTTTAATTGTGTAATAGTATATGGCTTGCTAATTTTAAGATGCATATTATCTCACTTGCATTTTTTGGTTGTTGAAAATGTTAGAATTATATTTTAGACCCTTAGTCTTTATGTATTTTGTCATATATATATGTTTATAGGGCTAAAATATTAGTACAAATGTAGAAATAAAGTTTTGAGCATGTTTTGAATTATTTGAGTTAAATGCAATGCTAATTTGCCTCCCCTTTTGTTTTTGATAAATTGGAGTTGAGAAGTGAATTTTAGTTATAATGTTATTTTGATATTTATGATGTGTTGTACTGGTAGTCCTAGGTTCATTGGACATGGTCCACGTGTTAAGAAAAGCTTTTAGCATTTGTTGAGAGTTTTGGACACCCATTTTGTGTAAAAGTGTTGAAAAGTGGTTAAAATATGTTTAGGTGTTCAACTTTCTAGTGTGATTTGTTTTGGAAGTAAAACCCATGTCATTAGTTAGTACCAGGAAAAGAGTTTTCTGTACACACCCAGATCACGTCATTCGGACGTCGGACAGAGAATCGAGGTGAGTCAGAAGTTCCCCTGATTCTACTGTCAAATGACAGCAGAACCAGTGAAATTTTGTGCAACACACCATGGCACAGAGTACGTCCGTTGCAGTGCATTACTCTGTATTTCAGTGCATAATTTGTTTTCAACCATTTTTGACCCCTTTCACTTTTCTGAGGTATCTCATGCTTTTGAAACTTATTTTTACTCTGATATGAAAAGGTTTTGATTAATTTTTTTAACTCGTTTCCATTTAAAAAACTTCAGATCCTTTCCTTTTGAATTAAACTTTGGTAATTACTCTACAGAGTTGATCCTTTGATTACCATGGGTTTTATTTGTTAAATGTGTTTAGTGGAGTGAGAGTATTACAAATACCAAGGCCCCCTCTCTTCTTATCCCTATAAACCTTATCCTAAGAAATAGCATGAATCTTCTTCGTTTTAGTCGTTGAATCACATAAGAAATCCCAAGACTTCTTTTCCACTTCCTCACGAATAAACACAAGGAATAAAGCAGTTTGCATAGGATATAGGAATAGCTAACAAGATGGAGGAAACTAAGGTGCTTCTACCTATAAAGGAAATATTATTTGCCTTCCATCCACTTAGCCGTGACTTCACCCTATTAACCACATAATTGTAAGTGTTCCTAGTCACACACCTATGATGCATAGGAACACCAAGGTATTTTCTCAAATTCGAAGTGAAAAAGACACCCAACAGCTCGCTCAATTGTTGCATTCTTGAAGTGAAAAATGATGCATAGGAACAATTGTTGCTAACTTTTTACTCTGATGCCACACAGAATTTCTCTTAGCATTTATTAATGACCTCAACTTGGTCAAACATTGCTTCTGCAAGGATAACATGATCATCAGCAAAGAACAAATGTGAAAGAGGTTTTTTATTGAGCCTGATAGGTCTCTAGTTTTCTTTTCCAATCTCATCTTGAATTAAATGTGCCAAATTTTCAATGCAAATGATAAAAAGAAATAAAATCACCTTTTCCAATCTCGTCTTGAATAGTATTGAAAAAATATATTTAACAAAACCTTATTTTTGTTCATTTGTCTTCTATTTTGGAACACCAAATTAGCTCCAAAATTGTTTTATAATTTGGGATAGAGGTAGTAGCTAAAAAAATAATAACTATATTTTAGATCAAATAAGACTTTTAAAAAAAATACCTTATATTATGAATAGGAGAGGGTATATTTTTGAATTTTCAGTTAAAAGGGAAAGGGAAAAAAAAAGAGTCCAGCTTCATGTGAAATGACACCATTTTAGGGGTGAAGCAGGCAACGGATAGAGGAGCTTGGAGTTAGCGTCCAACAGGACAAAGGATCCTTAGAAACTGATTACGCTTAAATAAATCACAGAGAGAAAAGGCAACTTAATGTCATCATAGAATCATAGATAATGAATCATTTAAGCAGAAGTTAAGAGAAGTTTCCAATCCTTAGTTCAGACCAGAAGAAGAAGAGTCACTGTTTTCTAGTTTATATAAATTAAAGAGATGAAGATCGTCCAGTCATAATGAATGAATAATGACATGCAACAGAAAAGGGTAACTGCGTTATTTCTTTGCTTTCTGGCTTTAACATGATTAAGATAATGACCTTCCCATGAGACAATGGTCAGTGGAGAGTTGCCGACAAGCCGCACCGGAACCCTCAAAATGTGCTTCTCCCATGCTTCTCCTATACTACGTTTTTTTGGGCCAAACTTTACCTGTTACTTGTACAATCTGTGTGTATGGTAGAAACCAATATTTTACATTCATAGCATGGATTGTTTTTATTATTTATAAATATTATTTTATTAAAAGTAAACATATTCGAAATACAGTCAAACTTTCTCTTGAAAAGAATTTAAACTTGAATACGTCACATTGTAACGACACCCAATTCCATTAGTGTTCATGGAATTGAATTTGATTATATTTTACTTATTTGGCTGCAAGTGTTTTTATTTTCTATTTTTTGGCTAACGGTTGCAGTAGTGTTTTGTTGGAGAGGATCCTCTGATCCGACATCTCCCACATCTTCTCGGCCTTGGCTTTGTTTAGGATCTCGGTGGTTTGTGTTTATATTTGTTCTTCAGTTTCATACAAACTATAAAGGTGTTATTCTTTCCGTAAAAGAGAAAAATAAAATAGAAGCATCAGAATTCAGAAATCGCACATTATTTTATTAATTAATTAAATAATATTCGATAATTCCAAAATTATAGGACTTTAGATGAAGTTTTTATATCATAAAACTAAATAAAATATCCTGCGGCAGCACCAGCCGATGCCCATGACAAAAGTACAAAACTGTAAGTCTGACATCTTTTATTATTAAATATTAATTCAAAAACATGCACTAGACACTCATTATCGTAATTTTCAAAGGTCTCTTATTATTCACGTAAAACACCCCTTAATCCTATTAATAATTAAGAAAAAATACAGAAGTGGTAATCTTTTCGTTATTATTTTTAATCAACGCCAGGAGACACCATGAATCGAGATCACGGTCTTCCTCGGTAAACTTTCTTGCAAACAGAGCTAGGTTTCTGGGCAGGCGTGCACAGCTGTGAACTTGCCGGGCAGCTCTGCAGACAATTATCACCGAAGCTGCCGGAAAGTGATGCCCCACCGTTACCGGAGAAGAAGCCAGCCGGCGGCTTCCCCATCAGGAAGTTCCCGTCCAGGAACAGCCTTCTCATGGACTTGCTCTGGCTGTACTCCAATGGGATCGTGCCACGTAGCGAGTTGTACCGGAGTGACAAAAACGACAGCACAGGATACGCGGCGAAATTGGCGGGCGCGAAACCTTGGATCTTGTTAAATCCCAAATTAACCGCCACGAGGTCGCTGTTACCTCCGACGGGTCTCGAGATCTCGACGCCGGTAAAGCTATTGTTCGCCATATCAACTTGCTGAAGCGAAGGTAATTGAAAGAACCAAGCCTCAATTTTGCCGGCGAGCATGTTCTCGCTGAGCTCAACCACCTCCAATTGGTGTAGCTTCTCGAACGTAAATTTACTGAGAGACCCGGATAACAAATTCCCCTTCAGCGCGAGTTCGATCAGGGTCGGTGGAAGCAACTTCGGGAGAGGCCCGGTTAGCTTGTTGAAACTCACGTCGATTCTTCTCAAGCCAGCAAGCGAAATCATGGAACTCGGGAGAGACCCGGACAGGGAGTTGTGTGAGAGGTCGAGACTCTGGAGCGATTGAAGGTTAATTATGGAAGGAGGGATAGAGCCAGAGAAGGAATTGGATCGGAGAGTTAAGGATTGGAGGTTGGAGAGGGAGGAGAGAGAGGGTGGGATTTGGCCGGAGAAGGAGTTGTCGGAGAGGTCCAAGGTGATGAGCCGGGTGAGCTGGGAGACAAGTGAGGTGAGCGAACCGGAGTAGCCGGCCGGGTCGAGGGTAATTTGAGTGACGCGAGTGGAGTCAGGGGAGCAAGACAGGCCACAGACGAAGGAGCTACGGCGAGGGAGAGAGCAAGGATCATCGGTGAAGTTCCAGGAAGCTAAGCAGGAAGAAGGAGGGATAGAAGACGGAGTAATAGAGGCTTTGAAGGCTTTGAGGGCTTGGAGGTCTGAAGATAGAGTGCGTGCTTGAAACAGAGAAAGGTGTGCAAGGAGAATCAGAAAAAGGAAGAGGTGTTGCAGAAATGAAGAACATGTTCCCATTCCCAGATCTCACGAGGATTTCAGGAAAACAGAATGGTGTGAGAGGAAGAAACGGAAAGAAAAGGAGGAGGGAAGTGGGAGTTCTAAAGCAGAGAAGAAAGAGTGTAATGAATGAAAGAAGGAAAGAAAGAAAGGATTTTTTGGAGACAGTGGGTTGACCAAATGGTTGCAGAAGATAGGTTGGTTTTGGCTGGGCTAGCGATGCAGCACTAGAAGCTGCAGAAAATTAACGTACGAGCACAAAACTGTAGATTTCTTGTGGCAGCAGGATGGACGAGCTTGATTGGGTTTATTGTTCCTGAACTTGGATGGAGAGGCTTAGTATTTAAATCACTGAAAAAATTAGTCACTTTGATAAAAAATATAAAATATTTTTAATTAAAATTTATATTTTAATAAAATAATTATTTATTTTTAAATTAATCTTATCTTTTTATATTTAACTCCATTAAATATTCTATAATAAATATAAAATTATTTAATATTTTTAAAAAAAGATAATGATTATATCTTAAAAGATTAAAAATATTTTATATTTTTTAATATTCAACTCTTCAAAAAATATGTTATATTTTTGAATTGAGGGAGTACAATTTTGTTTCTAGAATTACCCTTCTTTTTTGAATTTTTGATTTTTTTTCCATCATATCTTTATTCATTAGTTTTCAGTCAATAATGTTGTGAATCTTTTGCTTGTAACCCAATTTACTCCAATAAAGTCATTTGAGGAACTTAAAACTGAGCCAACAAAAGAGGATTGGTGCTCCCAATTTCGTTTACGGGAAATTATTTTGCAAGTTCTGATTGTTTTACATAATTTTCTATTACGTTTTTATTGTTTATTTTGTTTTAATCAGTTTAATCAATTAAATATGTCAATCCCTGATTATTAAATTTTTTTTAATTTTCTCTTTTAAAAAATGAAGTTAATGACTTCTTTATATTTATTAAATTATTATATAATTTTACAATTAATTTCAGAATTTTTATAATTCAAAATTCATATAATTAGGTTATGTGTTTTAAATAATTTTTATAGATAAAATTTTCATTAGACCATAATAAAAATGTAAGCATTGTATTATATCAATTTTTTTAAAAAGTCAATATTCATTAATAATTTTAATTTTTAGAGAGTAATACATTTAATTAACCAAATTATAAAGACTTGATGAAAACAAAATAAATTATAGGGACCTAATTTATAATTGAAAAAAAAAATTAGATAGACATATGGATCAATTCTCCCAATTTAAACTCTATTGTGGATATGGATATTTTGTTAATAAGAGTACACGCAATTACTGTAGCTTGTAGTGTTTTAGGAATGCATTTTGAATTGTGAATATACTTATTTTGATTTTAACAACTCTTTGAATATAATCTATCTTTTTTCTTAAAAATGTTATTATAAATTTGGTTTGTTAAAGCTGTAGTTAGTTAATGATTAAGTTGGTAACAATATCCTGTAATTTTCAAAAAGTTGGTACTCTAACTAACTTGATTCCCAATCCCAATTCCTGCTAATTTAATTCATGTAAATAATAACACTTGCTAATCCAACCACTAGAATCTAAAGTAGGTAAATGAATGACTACCTCACGCTCTGTATTTTATACATGTAAATGTTGTATATGCATCCTCTTTGGGAAGCAAGAATTATATAATTCAAATTCACGAGTTTTCAAATTGAATCCGAATCGTTTTTAATAAGAGAACACAATTTAAAAAAGGGGATAAAAATATATATATGGAATCTTATTTGCGTGAATCAATGTCTCCTATCTCTAATTTTCTTCATCATTTCCTTCAATCACTGAAGATTTAGTTTATTTAAAATTAGTCCATTAAAACACCCACTTAAGGAAGACAAAAATGGAAAAAATCATGATTGAATGCCTTGGTTAATTAAGAAGAAATTATTAGGATTAATATCAGAACCGACAGAGATAAAATCTTACCATATCACAAGCACAAGCACATGCTCTTGTCCTTTTACCCAAATATGTCTCTGATTATTTGTGAAATTAGGCACACAATGTGTCATTAAGGATCCCATCAAAAAAAGAAGGGGGAAAAAAAGGAATATATATATATATATATATAAATTGAAGCTGTGCTGTTGTCCTTGACAACAACTTCAGTCTAATCCTTCATAATATCTTGTTCATATATCAGCCATCCATCCTCTCCCAACTATATTCTGTGGTGTAGGGTCTCTGTTTTTTCATTTTTTTTTTAAAGCCAATAGATGGATTGTACAAGTTATTAAAAATGCCTCAAAAAAAAAAAGTATGGTTAAGAGCCACCAAGAGCTGTCAGATGCAAGTTTGATGGATTTTGCATTTAATCCCTTTTTCGCCTCTTCGGCTGAAAGGGATTGGCTTTTTGTTCACAAAAAGATTAGAAAGCATGACGAGTTCCAAGTAGTCACACCCTTTCATAATTACATGATTTTAAAGAAAAATTATAATTCACGCTAGAAGTGAAATCCATATATTTAAGGCTTGTCGTATAAAGGGAAAAAACATAACAGAACATTTGTGATAATTAGTGTGGGGTCATGGCCCACAGCAGAATTGTACATTGTTGAAGAGCCAATGAAGACCTTGATAGAGGCCTTGCCCAGAGATTCCTGAAGCACTCTGAATGTACCTGCACCGTCCAACCATTCAATTTTGCTGGTACTAACTAAATTGAGATAAAAGAGTGAAAATAATGTTTTGATCAAATAGTTGGCAATTGGAAGGGAGATAATAGGTGGCTAAGTAAGCCTAAGCCATACCAAGTACGATGTCGAAGACAGTGCAGGCCGAGTTTATCAGCGACCTCATTAACAGTCATGGCACCTTCAACGTCTTGCTTGCTGGCCAACACAAGAAGTATGGCAGTGCGTAGTTCAAACTTCAACACAGTACAATAATACACGAGTCAAATCCAACGACACACACACACACACAAGACAGATTACACGGTATTCTTAATCTTAACCTTGGCAAGCAGACTCACATCACTTAGAATATTATGCAGTTCACAGCGAGCTTCCGAGATTCTTCGTTTGTCATGGCTGTCCACCACAAAGACCAGTCCATGTGTATTGTGCAAGTAATGTCTCCATAAAGGTCGAATCTGTTAACGTAACTAAGTCATCGATCATCATCTTAAATAAATCGAAATTAACCTACAAGGCATTATTCCTGTGTACATTTAGTTTGTTCCTCTGTCAATATTCATGTCATACGATTCACGAGACCTGACCTAATCAAAGTGGTCAACTTTAAAATTATATTCTAGTACCTTGTTCTGTCCTCCAACATCCCAGAAAGTAATGCGAAAGTTTTTGTACTCCACACACTCTACGTTAAAACCTGGTCCATATATCAGCAAAGGACTATCATTTCTGATGAATGCTATACAAGTGGCATTGCATGTAAATGTTGAGAAAACTTGTATTCCTTTTTGCGGAATTTATTGACTTGGCTTGGCTTAGTCACCTCACTATTAAAAAAATTAAAATTAATAAAGGATATTTAACGATGAATCTTTAATCCATCATTAATTATAAGTATTAGTAATGGAAATTTTGTGACGGACTGAAATCTATCACTAATTACATAAATTAGTAATGGAAATAGGATATCATCACATTTTAATCAAATTTTATAAATTTAATGATCGATTTAAATTCATTACTACTTTCTGCCACTAAATTTTTATATTAGTAAAAAAATTAGAAAAATGAGGTCAAATATTTTATAAAAATAAATAATTTATAATATATATAGAGAGGTTCACATAAAAAATCTTTAAACTTATCAAATTAAATAATTACACAAAATTTTTTTCTTATTATAAGTAAAATATATAATATAAAATGATATAAAAATAAGAAATATTTTTCTTTTATTATGTAAATTTAAATATAAAATAAAATTTTTACCATGTGAAATTTTTTTAATTATAACATAGATAATATAAAACGATACATACAAATATTTATTTTCATAATATATATTATTTAGTATTAAATAATATATTTATTAACTAATAATAAATATTGAATTATATATTTATGTGTTAATGTGTATATGATAATATATATTATCAATATATTTAAATAATAATATATTAAATGTATAAAAAATAAATTTAAGTTAAATATATGTGTTAAATTAAGTAATATATATTAAATTTATTATATTAAGAATGAAAGGTCATTCCAACTCAACCAGTGACAAAACTTTATTAATTAGTGATAAATATTTTCTATTATTAAATTAGTAACAGATTTTTTTTGATAACTAAATTAGTGACATCATATTCGTAATGAAAATTAGTGACGGATCACCAGTCATTAAATATAAAATTAATGATAAAATTTGCTTAGTAACAGATTTGTCCGTTATTAATTTCAATCTTTATAAGACAAGGAGAACATACATACCGATGGTGGGTATGGATCTGAGGGTTTGCCCCAGCTTGAGCTTGTAGAGAATGGTGGTCTTGCCTGAAAAATCAAGACCCAGTATCAGAATCTTCAATTCACACTTGTACAGGAAGAACCTCTTTCCAAGTCGAGATATGATCGTACCCATGAGATGAAGAAAATTCTGAGGTGAAAGATTACTCCTTTATACATGAAGGAGAAGATGCGGAGAAGAGAAAGCGAGCATGGCTAGGAAGGAACAAGAAAGAACCAGAGGCACACGATTCCCAATGCAAGTTAGGAATAAAGTGCGAATTTATCTTCAACGTGCAATCTTCAAAACTGTTCGCATTAAGCAACGGAACATCATATTCTAAAGAAGGCTACGCTTTTGTAAGTTCAAATCTGGAGTACTTATCATTTATCAAACACGTCATGTCTAATTTGAAGTTCAACTTCAGAAAAGCCTGCAGGCGCTTGCAGTTTCCTTAATCCATACTCCTCCCAAAGTTGATCCTCCAAGAAAATATTATGCTTCAATTATTCGGGTATTTGTATTATCTCCAATTCAGCTTTTATAGATTCATCCGTTTGATTCAAATGTAAAAATACACTTTTTTTGAAGGAAAAAAAAAGGCAATGTTTGGTTGGAAGAAAGTGAAAAGGAGGGGAGGAGAGATTCTAACAAATTACTCTAGTTTTTAAAAATGATTACTTGGATTCCTTAGAATCTCTTCTCTCTTCCGTTCCCCTCCATCCAATCACTAGGATATAATTAGTTTTAATGTTAAGAGGGGGGGGGGGGCAGTGGGGAACAAAAACACTTCATTTCTATTTTGTTCAGCATTGTAATTTTAAAATACTTTATACAATTTTTTTCAAAAAGAAAATTTTTATATGCAACTTTTTTTCGGGCATTCTAATTGTAAAATACATAATACTGCATCGTCTGATTCAAAAAAGAAGAAGAAGAAGAAGAAGACAACCCCTTGAGCCTTGACATTTCATTAAACTGATACACCATGGAAAATTAAACAGTAAAAAGTTTAAAAAACAAAGGGGGGGAGATTATAAACTACAGCCTGGATTGGATGAAAAGAAGCAAATAAATACAGAAGCCTTGTTATGATTCGAAACTTCCAATCCCTTTCTTTGCCACAAAGCAATTAGACAACCAACAAGGGTAAAATTTCATCCTAAAAAACCCCGACTTACGGAATTTACATGCAATGGCTATGAGAACTCTAAACAAAAGTGACTAGTTCTTTGAGGCTGATTGGAAGATGAAAATTGCAGTCAGAACACCAACCAAGGCTGTCACTCCCAAGGCAACTGTAGGCAGCGGAGCGGTGAGCCCAAAGTTCTGCGTAATTAAAGATACAAGAATATAAGTATTCTTTTGGAACCATAGATTCAACTAGTAATCATTCGCTGCATCACTTGCATAGTTGAATTCACTTGAATGGGTGGGAGGGGCATAGGGGTAAGAAGGGACTCCACAAAGAAGTCATATGGTTAGTTCTACTTGACTTGGTCTTACCTTTAGTTTATATGCACCAGAAATAGCACGTGAAATAGTATACATATCACAAGGCACTTGAATTTGGTCGCCAAACTGTTCAAAAAAGTTAATACTAGTACGAAAGGGAGCCAATAGCCAGCGGCTTATGATTCATTTACTGGTGCAAATAACAAGTAGTCCCACAGCTAAGACGGAGGATGCCAATCAAGTTATTCATTCTTGAAGACCAAATATTCCATTGAGAGTGGTTGTTCAAGTTAAAAGATGAATTGGATAGCCACATCTTGCAGCTATCTTCACTTTTAAAATCATTGAAGGGATAACAAGATCATTACACAGGTCAATCTGCATATGTCTTCATATTTTTGTTGGGAAAAATTGTCTTCACTTTCTGGAAGCGATAATCAGGTTATAAAAGGTAGGCAGCTGCTAAGAATCCCTTTCATGGCGTAAACTAAAGTCATGCAAGGCTCATAAGATAGACATGGGCATGATGCATTGTTTTTTTCCCTGCTCATTTCTGCCGTGATTAAACATTACCTTAGCCATGCTATCAAATGAAAGTGACCGGCTAAGTGCAGTATAATAAGTCATACCTCAAGGAGTCCCTTCCCTGTAGCAATTTCAACAGTAATGGCCACTGCAAAGCCAACCATAGCTGCCCGGCCTAACCACACATCCAAACTGTTCCCTCCTTGGGTACTTTGTTCACACCTTATTGAAACAGGCATTGCTTTGCAAGCAGGCTGCCTTGCATAACTTCTTCGAATCACTAGAAGCAAAGCCAAATATCAGTGCCATTTAGCTCACTATCTAAATAGCTGGCATGTTATATTTACGTTGTTTAGCACCTTCTCACGCTCAACCAAAAAGGGAAAAGCGTATTTGAAAGTACATCTATGTTTCAGATGGCCAGCTAACTCACAATTTCATCTAAATATCTCCATCCATCACTTCTGACCAGCTAACTCACAGTTTCTTCTAAAAACTTGTTATCACAAGATTGAAAGCATTTTTCCCTAAAATGAAGATAAACGCTGTTGGAATTAATTTATAGTTGAATGCTAGAAGTATGCTGATTAGACTATAATACTAGCTGAAAATATGTTGTAAGTAGGGCTATAATTAGTAAGTTTGATGACTTCACTTTTACTATTTGCCTATGAATACAGGGTCTCAAGTGGATTGGAATGACCACTTTTCCAACAAAGGGTTTTCTCTATATTCCACTTATCAGACTTTACAAATTAGCGAAAGGAAGGAAGCTGTTTCCTAGGGGCTAGGGTAATCCTATGCGACAAAATCCATAAGCAATATTCTTCCAATTTGAAGGTCAGCACTACAGCACATTATGTAAAGTGTAAATTACCTCAAGATACTTCATTTCAATTTCAAACAATTGACGCATTTGATTGAATCAGAAAAAAATCTTCAAAAGAAATAATGGTAAACCCAAAGTTGTTCAGATGACAGACGGCATAGTTTTCCCAAATGCAAGGGGAGGGAAACAAATTAACAAGTAGCAAAGCAATAATTCTTACACAGAGGGGAACCAGAGGCAAAGGAAGTTCCTCTGGGAACGAAATTGGATCGGGGAAAACGACGAGAAGGAGAGGATTTGAGTGAGCTGAAAGCACAAACATCTGCTGAATAATTGATGAATTATAGTTAAATATGAATATTTGGGACCAGAATTAACGCCAAGGGAGAAATCGAAATGGGATACCGCGTATAGAGACGGAGAAAGAAGCAGAGACTTGAGCAAGGGCCATGGAGGCTGCTATTCTTGGGAGTGAACCGAAACTAAGCAGTGCTCAAACTTCTGCTTTTATCTTCTACTTTTGTGGGTATGGCGACTGAGTGGGCAATGCTAGCTACTTCTCGTTCCAAGATGACCATTCATATTTCAGACCATGGAGACAGACACGTGGCCTTGTAAGCCTAGTTGTGAATTTTGTTTAGTGAAGTACTTCCTGCTTATCCGAAGCTTTCTTTTTTTCTTTTTTTTTTTTTGGCCTGAATTACCCGAGGCCTTCTCTTTAGACATTTTATATAGAATGTTAATGATTATTTTTTTAATATTATCTTTATTTAAATTTATTAATTAAGAAAAAAATATAGGATGAAGGTTAATTTTATCCTGAAATATGTACGAAATATCACAAATAACTTTAACTCAAGTAAGTATCTTTTTTATCTTTTAACAATAGAAATTTATTCATCGGTACCCTGACATTAAATTGTTCTGTTATTTTGTCATGAAGGTCCTACATTTGATTTTTTTAATATATTATTATTACAAAACATTATATTATGGGTCCCACCATGTTTTATATTTTTTATAATATAAAAAAATACTCTCCATCTTTGTCTCTCTTCCCTTGATCCCCACTCTCCTTTGTCTCCTTCATTTCATCAAAGAGAATGCTCACCAACATCCTCGACATAGTGCCATACTTATTGTCCTCAAAACTTTCTTGCTCCGGTTCTAAAGCAAGCAACTTAGGTGGAAGGTGATGAGTTTCAGTTGACTTTAACATGGGACTCCTAATCCTGGTGACATTGACAACATACATTGACAAGATACTGGACACATATGTTATGGTTTTATTGTGCAAGATAATGGCGAGAGTCCCTGACTTTGCTTGTGCTCATGAACACTAAAGTAATGTTGTCAAAATTGGACCGGACCGGACGGTCCGACCGCCAATCGTTGAAGAAAACGATCCGATTTAACCAATCTGGCATTTGACTCTGGTTGAACCGGCCGGTTTTGAAAGAACTGACTTTGACCCGGGAACTGGACCTGGGTCAAACCGGTTCAAAGCCAAAAAAATTAAAAAAAAAATTAGGCTAAGTTGTTTAGATTCACAATTTCTCTTCTCTAATCACTAATGCTCTCTTTTCTTCTTTTCTCTAATATCTAATCTCCCCTTTATAGCTCAAACTCAATTTTTAACTTCTCCTCCAATATCTACCTCCAGCTCTAAAGATCTAACCTTTAGCATTGAGATTGAAAGCTTGTGAGTCATGACATAACAGTATGCCTCCAGCTCTAACATTTTCCTTTAAGATCACAAGCTTGTACTGACTAGGTCTAACTCCAATGATCCAAGTATCTAGTTTTTGGGATTGAGATCCCAAGCACTATTAATAAATTAATGTTTTATTTATATAATTGCACATATAAATTTTATTTTTTATTTAATTTTTATGTCACCGATTAGACCGCCGGTCTAACCGATTAAACCGTGAAAATCGCGACCCGTTGCTTTTTCCGATTCGATGTCCGGTCCGAGTTTCAAAACATTGCACTAAAGGATATGCTTTCTCCTCCTTCAGCCACACCTCCTTCAGCTCCTCTCCCCTTCTTCCTTTTTCTTCGTTTATGGCCCCTATAGACATGCCCTTTCCAAAACTTTCATGGCAGTTTCATTCTCTCTACCCATGTCCCATTCCCTTTGATTGAGCTTATCTCCTTCAAATTCTTCTTCTTTATCATCTTCTAACTTCTCTCTCATGCCTAGAAACCCATGAGTCAAGCCTCCTTATACAAGGACACCTCATGTATTGAAGACCTACTTGCTTGAGGCACAATTGACAAACACACGCTTGGGTTTAGCTTGGTCGAGGATGACAGTGAGAGCATAAGTGTAACATCTTAAAAAATTTTAAGACTCAAATTTATTTTAAAAAAATAAACAAAAATAAAATAAAATATCTATAATTAAATTAAAATTTAGAATAATTTAATAGAGGCCCAGAGTTCGAATTTTACTAAGCAAAAGTTTGGTTTTATTTGATTTTTAACTATGGGAAAAATTACCAAAGTTGACCCGGGCTTTTGTGCAATAATAAAAAATGTTGGGCCCTTTCTTGTATTTTTCCCCAAAGTTTTTAACCAGCATTTTAAGGAGCAAACTGATGCAAAAACGTAGAGAAAATGAGAAAGAAAGCAAACGCACAAACGGGAGAGAGAGAGAGAGAGGAAGAAGAGAAGAGAAAGGGAGGGAGTTAGGCTTGGATCTAGGAGTCTTTGCGACCGTTGCGAGCTCGGCTACACGATAGGTAAACTCCCTACTTCAATCCTCTTCTCTTTCTCTTGATTTTCTTCAATTTTTGGAAGAGGAAATTTTTGGATTTTGATCCCAAAGGCTTTATTCTTGTAAGCTTTTGTTTCTTTGGATTCTAGGGAGCATGTTTTGAGTTTCTATATAGTGATCTAATGTTTTGAGTGAATAATTGGATGAAAAGAGGTGTTTTGGGCACAAAATAAACCTTGAGAAATTGGGTTTTTGCTCCTCAATGGTTTAAGCCTATTGATTTAGTTATAATTTTGCTATTTGAGCCCAATAAGATTTAAATTAAGGTTTGGTTTTCATTATAAGGGCTAATGGTGAAAGTTGGTGGCACTAAGTAAAGGTTTTTAATTGATTAAAAAAATTATATAAATTGAAAATTAGCCTAGTGATGGCTAATAAATGGTTTTGGTGGTTAAGTGATACTATGTGAATGGTTGGTTTAATATATGGACCATTAGGGTGGATTATGACTCATTGACCTAAGTTGTATGGTATAAGTTATAGTCTTCATTAATACTATTTGTCATGATAAGTGATGTGGATCACTTATATGTTGTAGAAAATTGTTGGTGGAACTTATTGAGAAGTAAGGAACAAGCCGAGCCCTATTTTGTACAAGGGGAACCCTTTTAGTACCAAAGGGTTGAGGTAACAGGGAAATTTATATTTCTTATTACTTTGTTTTAGCTATTCTTGAATAAATATTACTAGTTATCATGCATTACATGTTTTAAAAGATTAAATGTGCTTTATAAGGGGTTATGGGGTACTACTTTGATTATAGTGCAAATATGTTTTCTAATTGTTTAATAACAATGTTTTTATGGAAATGAGATTTATAAATATTATACTACTTTAGAGTGTTGAATGGTCAATACTCAGGAAAGGTAGACAAGAGTAAAAGGCATGATCTCGGTGGGAGTTCACCAATGAGAAGGTGTGGATTTTTGATATTCTATGGCACACTGTCAGTACTCAGTGTTGTCTTACGTATTGTGGGCTCAGTGCACTAAAGTGGTTAGTGTATTGAGTGTTCGACACCTCTCAGTGGGGGAGGGAATCCGACATATGAAGTGTGAGGTTGAGTGCCTAGGCCAAGGTAGCCCTCACATGGAGAGTAAGTCGGGCTGGCACTGGGAGGGAGTTAGCTTTGACTGCTCAGGATTTACGTCGAAGGGGCATAAGCGGTTTGGTGGATTAGATCATGCCTTAGATTATGTTTTGTGCCTGTGGAGGTACAAGTAGGTATAAGGTTTACCTGCGAGTTAAAGAGTGTCAGGGGGCATTCTGTTGGTCATGAAAGGCCATACCGGCCTAGGTCATGCATTCATGCATTTTAAATGGCTAAATTATATACTATGTTGAATTTATTATTCATTTATTTAATTATGGCTTACTTTGTAATAATCAATATAGATTTCACTGTTACTGAGACTGTGGTTGTCTCACCCCTTTCTTTTTAATATTCTAGGTCCAGGCGAAGGATCCAGTGGTGGACGAGGAAAAGAGAAAAGCTAGGGGTTTGCTTGTGATTTGTAAAGAACTGCAACCCCTTTCTTTTGAGCAAATATATTGTAATGTATTTAAGATTAGGGTACCAGTAGGATATGATTATGTGTGTGTGTGTGAATATGTGTGGATTGTGTGCTTGTGTATGAATTTTTGTCTGTTTGCAGACTTGTGGCTAGGAAACTTGGTTATGGTGTGTGGTTTTGATGGATTTACTTAGTAGACCAAGTTTCTATTACAAGCAGATCTTTATTTTGATATATATGTGATTTTATAAGCAAATGCAAAGTGGTTGCATTGCAAATGGTGTGCTATGGGAAAACATACAGCTTGGATAGAGAAAGTGGGTGCGTGGGCCCCACAAGGAGCTCTGAGCCAAGTGAAAATGTTTAGCATATGTATTTATATAAATACATGGTATTTGGATTGATTTGTGACCACTCTTGTATGATTTGTGCATTTTGGGGGTTTAGGGTCCATTTTAGGAAATGGCACCCGGGTGGTCAAATTTTGATGTATGGGGGTTTTCCATCATTTGAATGTTCTATCAAGTGTTTTTAATCTTATTTGACGTGTCCAAAGTGTTTCCACAGGTTTGTGACCATTAGGATGGGATTTGGACAATTTTGAAAATGGTTTTTACCAAAAAGCTGCACTTTTGCATCCGGGTGTCCAAATCTTAATCCGACCGTTGGATTTCTCTAAAATTTGGGTCACAAGTAAAACCTTTTATAAGCTTCGTGTGGGCTTTGGAATCACGTAGATCGGATATCGGACAGAGAAACGACGCATTCCGGAATTTGGTCTGGAGGTGCTGTCATGACAGCATTAAATTGCTGTCATGACAGCTACAGTGTTGATTTTGTAACCTGCACAAAATTCAATCCGTCTGTTGGATCTTTTTAAAATTTAGTATGCTAATAGTATTCTTTAAAAGTGACATGTGGGCTTTGGAATCACTCCGATCGGAGGTCAGATGATGAAATGGTGCACTCCGGAAGTTGGTCCGGAAGTGCTGTCATAACAGCTTTCTAGCTGTCATGACAGCAAAAATAGTCAATCTTTTAACATGTCTAATTTTTAATCCGACCGTTGGATCTTTTTAAAATTTGGTACACTTATAGTACCCTTTGAATGTGACGTGTGAGCTTTAAAATCACTTCAATGGAGGTC
Source organism: Prosopis cineraria (assembly GCF_029017545.1). Classification (NCBI taxonomy): domain Eukaryota; kingdom Viridiplantae; phylum Streptophyta; class Magnoliopsida; order Fabales; family Fabaceae; genus Prosopis; species Prosopis cineraria. The sequence continues at coordinate 31,478 of NW_026555636.1, read as the reverse complement.
GAATGACGGAACACCGCCTCCTGGAAGTTGGCCCAGGAGGGCTGTCATGACAACAATAAATTACTGTCATGACAGCATCTTTTTATTCTATTTTCGTCTAACTTGCTTCCGTGCGCTATAGGTAGAACCTATAATTATTTTTAAGGTTTTAAATGATTTATTTCTTAAGTTGGTTAGAGGATCAACTCCTTAACCACACTTAGTTTGTTTGAATTATGTGATTTTTGGATAACACTCAAGTTAAGTGTTACAATAAGTATGTTGGACGAAGTTCATGGTGTGGCTGAATCTAAATCATTGAAGGCTAACGCTGTGAAGGTTCTATTTAAGAATACTGTCATCCGTGACAAAGGCCATTATGGCGTGTCTAGAGATGAGCGACGTTGTTTATCCATTGAAATCCCAATCCTCTTACTCCAACAGGGAGAGAAAGGAGTGAGTGGCAGAGAGAGAGAGCAACATGGAGGAAGAGAGAGAAAGATAGGTTAAAAAATATTAAAAAATACCAACAAGTGAGACACATCAACAGTGGAAGAAAGGGATTTAATCTCAGGGGTACAGAGATTCAAATTTTAAAAGTTAAAAGATAAAATTGATTTATAGTTAAATTTATGAACATTTTAATCCTTAATCCAAAACTATAATTCAATTTTAAATTTTTTATTTAAATAAAAATAAAAATTTATTGTATTTTTAGATAAAAATTAAATTAATAGCTTATCGATCTTTTCTTTTTCCTAATAAAAAAGTTAATGTAACTTATAAGATAGGAGTATATATAGATACATAGATTATTTTGTAATAGTTTTTTTTGTCAAACATTTTTATGTTTATTATAAGAAAGTATCTTAACAAAATAATTCTATTTCTAGTTCTCTCAATTCTAAAATTATATTTTAATGCTCTTCGTTTCAATTTTGATAAATTATTTATTGACTTAATTCTCGTTAGATGTACTACAGATATTATTTTAACTTTGGAAACTATTTTCAAGATATTAAAATATTACTTATATTAAAAAAAATTTGTTCAAAAACAAAAGTTAATGTCCAAAGAAAGTAAAAATTCATCTTCCCGAATTGACGGTCGTCATCAATAAATAATCCAAGGCAGATAGAGCTCCACGTCCAAAATAAAAAATAGAGTTCAAGAGGCAAATCCAAAGAGAACGATATTTTTGGATTCAGATTAAAAATAGAATAGATTGATAGTGTGACATTACTGCAGAACTTAGATTAAGAACATTCTTTTCTGAATGGACAAATTAAAAATATAAAAACTAAACTGGTTTTATTATTTTTTTAGCCTTTTGGTTCATGACAATATGAGATAAACCCATAATTATTTTGGTGAGGTCGTTGCTAGTTCTACGGAATTACTCAGTTACCCGGTTCTCCATCGTCTTCGTTGTGCTTCGCCAGTTGCTCGTAATTGACAGGAAATGGCTACCTTTCCTGTTGGGACTAGTTTGCCTTGGCCCCAACATTGGCTGAGCCAAGCGCTTCACTCTCCATTTCATGGCCCTCGCACCCTCCAATCTACACTATCATTATCATCTTCTTCCTTCTTTGGCTCTCCCCGTTGTGGAATAACGGGTCTCAAGCTGCCTGGTAATCATGTATTGGCACGCGCAGAAGACAAGGCTAGAGGGTATACGTCGTCTCAAGAGCAGCAAGTTGAACAACGTCCCGAGAAACAGTTTCAGGTTTCTATTATCCATAAATCCTTCCGCGATTTTGCTAGTTTATGAGATGAAAGATCTCAAATTTACCTTGGTACTGGAAAATGGATTGAAATTCAAACTTCTGTTTAATTAAAAGAAGCTTACTTCACCACTGCAATGGATTGACTTATCGTCTCTTCCTTTTTTTTCTCTCTCTCTTTAAGGGACTTGAGTACAATTTTCGTCACTCTAATTTAATTTTTATTGATTTCTTTAAACATTCAGAAGTAATGTAATTGAGTTCTTTGATCTTACTTCCTGATGGTAACGAAAAATGATGATAGTACAGTTGAACCGCATTCATGAGTGGGATTCAGTGCTCGTTAGGTTACAATTGATTATGAGATCATGTGACAAAAACACGGTTCACCTGATTACTTTTAATCCAATAGAGTTACATAGCTTATCGATTAACAAGTTAATCAAAACATCATTTTTTTTTTTGGGGTTACCACATGGATAGAACTAAGACGAAAGAACTTAATTGCATTTTTTGAACATGATAAACGACAAAATCTAATCTTTTTTTTTTTTTTCCAATACTGGAAGTTCGGAATATTTTGGGGTGTGGGGACACTGGTAAGATCAGTGTGGTTTAACCAATTGCTTCAGCAAGTACGTAAATTTTGTGCGAGTAGCGTTTGAAATTCCAGCCTCTATTTCTTAGACGCTAATGTTCACACTTCACTTTGAGGTCGTATTCAGGACTTGATATCAGAATCTGGAACATGTGATCCCCTTTGTTCAGTTGACGAAACCAGCTCACTAGATTTTGAAGAAACTTACCAGCCCAGGACTGATTATCTGAAAGCTCTTGCCATATTTGCAGCAGCTGCAGTTGGAGCATTGGCAATTAACCATTCTTGGGTAGCTGCTAATCAGGTCAGGTCTATGGATCTCATTATCTGTATGTTTCATAGCGCATCCGTTTGAATTTTTCTGATTATGTTATATTCCTACTTCTTTTAGATTTACGTGATCTTGAAATACAGGATCTTGCTATGGCATTGCTATTTGGAATAGGATATGCAGGAATCATATTTGAAGAATCTCTAGCCTTCAATAAAAGTGGAGTAGGATTATTGATGGCTGTAAGCTTATGGGTGATAAGGAGTATTGGGGTAATATTCTATTTAATGATGAAAAATCAGTAATTCTTGATTAATCAAGAGCTGCCCACATGCATTATCTGGCATTTGAGATTTAGATCACTTTCAAGTTGCACTTGATGCCTCTAGTCCCATATGCCTGTATGAAAGCTCCTTGTCATTGGCACCATGACAGTTCACCAATTGATCAATAAATGACAGATTTTCGTTGCCTAACTTGCATTTGGTTATGTCTTTCTCATTTGTTCTCTTCCTTCATTGACATCCTTCGTGTCTCTTTTCTGCTCAAGTGATATGTATACGTTTATGATTCAGTTCATATCTATAGTTTCCTGGGTTGTTTGCAGGCTCCTTCAACTGATACAACTATTTCAGAGCTGACACATGCATCTGCAGAAGTTAGTGAAATAGTGTTTTTCTTGCTTGGTGCAATGACCATTGTTGAGATAGTTGATGCTCATCAGGGATTTAAGTTGGTTACTGACAATATAACAACTCGAAAGCCACATACTCTTCTTTGGGCGGTGAGCGCTCTATTCTGCATCTTGTTCTCACTTCAAAAGACTTTTGTATCCTGTATTTTGTTTTTCCTTATTTATTTGACTAAACTAGTTAATATCCGACATGCTGTTTGGTTGTCATTGGATGGTATTTGCAAACACTTCTCCTTGCAAAATGCTATGCATAAATGCAATACATTTTCCAATGTCTGGTGCTCAAATTTTACATTTTTAAGGAATAAAATGCATCATTTATAGAGGAGCGGGCAGCAGTAGAACCATGCTCTTTCCTAGCCCTTACCCCCATGCACATGATGTTGCTTTGCAAATATGTTGTTTGAGACCGCATAGACTATCCGTCTCTAATAAGCTCAACTGACATGTCTGTTCCAGTGGCTATGAGATGAAGATTTCATCTAATTAAATAGTATCATAAGACATTAGTGTTATATTTGCAGATTGGATTTGTAACATTTTTCCTCAGTTCAATCCTAGACAACCTGACGTCTACAATTGTCATGGTTTCTCTGTTGCGGAAACTGGTACCTCCATCAGAGTATCGAAAGTATGTGTCTCTCTTATAACAATAGTTCAATAATGTTATGTTATAAATTTTCAGCATAATGCTATTCCATGCATCAAAGGACTAGATGTGGGCTGCTTTTCTAAAATGCCACAACCTAAGTGAGGGGGGTGTTCATGCATTATTCTTGTTTTTGTTCTTTTAACCTCTTATACTTTATCTACCCTCCCCACACCCATTTGCAGCAACTTTATGACACTGGGTTTTTCTCACTTTTCTTCAATATCTCATAAAGAATCATAGCATAGATGCTCCAGGGATCTTAAAAATTTTTCATCCAAGATGCATCCCGCCATCTGATTCCTCTAGCACTTGATATCTGTAAGATTAAATAAAATTAGTGTAAGCTCTTAAATCTTTAATCTGCAATCTGCATTAATCATGTTTCTTGATACTTTTAGCATAAGCTTTTGAATCTAGTACTCCAATATCTATAAGTAGTTCAACAACATAATAGCCGCACTTTAAACAGATACCTGTCACCCTGCCATTGTTGCATCCTAATAGCAAGAGTAGTACTGAATAAAGAGTGGAGGAGTGAGTCCCTCAAATCTGGCTTATTTTATTTTCGTTCTTGACACACCTGAACCTCAGAAACATGCTACTAGCTAAGGTGGTCTTCAATGAGTTTGATTATGACATTTTTGTTAAAAGGAGCTTCTATTGATATTTGGACTTCCTGAAGAGCTACTGATTTATATTTGTTGACAGGATTCTTGGAGCTGTTGTTGTTATAGCTGCAAATGCTGGTGGTGCATGGACTCCTATTGGCGATGTTACAACTACTATGCTGTGGATACATGGTCAAATATCCACTTTGCCAACAATGAAGGTTATCTCCCTTGCAAATTGGTGCTAGTTATCTGTTTGGTTGGGTCATGGTACAATTCGACCTGAAACATTGTGAGAACTGGTAATTAGATAAGTAAAATATGTTAATGTGTTACTCAAAATGTGAATTCCATTGGTCAAACTCTTCCCTTGTTGTTCATTGATTGCAAGCAGTGCATATGTCATATAACTTGCATCAATAACTGATTCTGAGGAAGTGTTTGTTAGTATGTTCATGATGCCATTTCCTTTGCTTACAGGGACTGTTTGTACCTTCAGCTATCTCTCTAGCTGTGCCTCTGGCTCTTATGTCACTGACTAGGTACTTTCCCTGCAAAAGTACTTAAGAATATGATTTGAAATGTATTGTCTTGGGAAATTATGATGTAAATGACACTAATCTTTTGTTCAGTGAAGTGAATGGGAGGGGACAGGATTCACCCAATGTGTTGGCATCTGAACAGATGGCTCCTCGAGGACAGCTTGTTTTCTCTGTGGGTATTGGGGCTTTGATTTTTGTCCCAGTGTTCAAAGCCCTCACAGGTTTACCTCCTTACATGGGGATGTTGCTTGGACTTGGTGTGCTTTGGATCCTCACTGATGCTATTCACTATGGTGAATCTGAGAGAAACAAACTTAAAGTACCACAAGCCTTATCAAGAATAGACACTCAAGGAGCACTATTCTTCCTCGGGATTCTATTATCTGTCAGCAGGTGACTTAGAAAACATAACAATGTTTGTGCTTTAGATGATACAATAAACTTCAGATAATACCTGTGCATTCATTTCAATTTAAATCTTTTAAAAAAATTATCAAGAATTGTGCCAGATTTCCTTCTGGGAAGAGGAATTGTGCTCACATATTCTTCCATTGTGAAATATCGTATCTACATGACGCCTTAGGTTTCCAACTTGCTTACTTTCACTTTTATTGAATCAAGTTTAACGTTATTGTTCTTTAGCCTGGAGGCAGCAGGGATTCTAAGGGAAATAGCAAATTACCTTGATGCACATATTCCAAATGTTGAAGTGATAGCAAGTGCTGTTGGAGTCATATCAGCTGTAATAGACAATGTGCCATTAGTAGCAGCAACAATGGGAATGTATGACCTCTCCGCTTTCCCACAAGATTCTGAGTTTTGGCAGTTGATTGCGTTTTGTGCTGGTACTGGTGGATCCATGTTAGTTATCGGCTCAGCTGCAGGAGTTGCATTGATGGGAATGGAAAAGGTGGACTTTTTCTGGTACTTACGGAAGGTATGTGCCACTATAACGAATTAAAGATACTATCCTTACCTATTGGAATAATACAAAAACTTTAATCAGCCAAGCTATTTATAAGTCATGAACAGTTCATCTTATTTCTTAAACGTTGTGTAAAGCACAAGAGGCACACTAGTTAATAGCTCGGTAATATAAGCTATCCATGTCCTCTGCAGGTTAGTGGCTTTGCTTTCGCAGGTTATGCTGCTGGAATTGCTGCATATCTACTAGTTAATAACCTCCACATCTCGTTACCCACAACTCTAGCTGAGATTCCTTTTCTTTCTGGTTCCTAAATCAGAAGTTCAGAGTTCACTGGCATTCCAAATGAACTTGATGCAGTGGATGTTGTGAATAAAGATTTTGAGCGACAGAAGTATGGTTTGTACAATTCATAAAAGGTCTTCTGGGAGTCTCAAAATATTCTTGAATTTGATAAATTGTAAATGCTAGGAAGTTTCGTTAAATGTTTGACATCACAAGGAGTTAAAGTAAGAGATGTAGCTCTAGAAATTGCATATTGCCATTGAGGTTTATCATGTGAAGCATCATGAGAGATGAGACTAGATTATTTCTCTCTTAAAGGGAATGATATGATTTATGCATGGAATTCCTCGCTAGAATTTGATGGTTCCAGCCGACAGTTCCAAGTGTAGAAACACTGAATTTCCAAGATGCGTATAAGAATCCAAAATTTTCCGCGAGTTCTATGTTTTCTAGTTAGCACATTCCCATATGAACACTATCCAAAGAAGCACTACAAATGTTATATAAGCATAAAAGCTTTCAACAATTAATCCCAACCGTTAATACAGATTACAGTTTCACCATGAATATATATTTCACAATGATTTATAAGGAAAATTGGTGAAAAAGGTCTTGGTAAAAGAGAAATTGTGCTCAAGGATCAAATTAAATTTAAGGATCAATTTAAATATTTTATTCATCAAATAATTTGAACAAATGATTGAAATGTCTTTGTTTAAACTAATGAAATTTAAAAAGATAAAAAAAAAAAAAAAAGGCTACCTGCACACCTCATGCCAAAAGTCTTACATCCCAACCAAAAATTTTACATCTCAAATCAAAAGTCTTGCACCCATGATTAATACAAATTACAACTGCCTTTTATGATTTTTGACATGAGGTGCACAACTTTTGATTTGAAATACATGTGTTAAATAAGCAGTCTTTTTTTTTTTTCCTTCCAATTTCATTAGTTAAGTAGAGAGACATTTTGGATATTTTTTCATATTATTTAATAAATAAAATATTTAATTTAATCCTTAAATTCAACTTTATCTTTGAACACAATTTCTCTTTTAACAATTCCTTTTCATCAATTTTTCCTAATTTATACTCGCATGGTACATACACTGTCCCCCACACGATTTGTCTTACGTGTCCACTTATTTGCTTTAAGCCGCCTATCCCACACACAAGGACAAATACACCAAGGCTTTCTAACAATTGATTGTCTCTGAATAGTTACATCCACAGCCTTTTGGCGAGATTTCTGCCTCGTGTCAAAACACCAGCATGGCAGTGCTAGGAGACATGCACTTTACATCAAAACTATGAGGTACTAACATAAATTTTATATATTATTTGGACTCTTCAACATCACGAAACTGCCGCTTTATTTTACAGAGCGCCTATTACCTAGAAACAAACAGTGCTTACTGAAGATGAGCATGGAATTTATCCCATTCCATTAATTAATACTTTACTTTTTTTTAAAAGCCACTTTACGTACTAATTTGAGCTCATAGTGACGTCGCATAATCCACTAAACAGGAAAACCTATCTCACCTGATACAAACTCGGATGAGCACCAACTCGACTGGACAATTATTCCCAAGATGAAATGCTAAAACCCGCTCCATGCTGACCAAAACGAGAAGAACCCACCATTGCAAAATTTGAATTATTCTCTTCTCACCCTCCTAAAACTACACTCTCAACTAGTCTTTCTATAAAACGGTCACATCAAGCAGCCATTCCCAATCAAAATCAACAGACCAAAAAAGAAGCGGAAAATCAATCTCTTATAACTTGAGGAAAACGAACTCTTCAATGGCGGGAATCTCCCCTATCTTCTTCAAAGTTTCTTTGCTAGGTTGTTCATCCACCCCAATTGCCATTACAGCGTGTTTACGAGGAGCAATCCTTCCCACGCTCATGAAGCTGACGTTTACATTCTCCTCTCCCAAAACACTCGCGACCTTTCCAATCATACCTGGTTGATCCACCTGCCTGCAGAGTATAATGCTACCTTCCAAGCTCACATCAACATCAAAAGATCCAACCTTTGTAAGATGAGGGAGACCGTCTTTCACCCGACCTTCGAGCTTAATCTCCCCAGATTCCGAAAGTGAGCTGGCAAATCTAGATTCCACATCAGCAATTTGGACCTGCATGAATTTAAGTGGATTCTCGGGGGAGCCATCAAGGATGATTCTCTCCTCGGTTATCCTGAGTCCTCTTTGCTTGGCAGTGAAATCAGCATTGACTAAATTCACAAAAACACTGGATATGGGCTCAATGAGACCCTTGGTTATCATGGCACGTAGTACCCGAGTGTCCAGGTCATCAGGAGCTCTAGCAGAAGCATAAGTCACTTTCACTGATTTCACACCACTTCCTCCCGCTACCAACTGGACAGCCAGTCTCCCCAATCTCTCAGCAAGATCAACAAATGGTTTCAACTCTGTCAACACCTGCAGTTAGGAATGATGAAATAGAAGTCAACCAATTGTAACCTTAATTTTGCAATGAAGTTGAACAAATGATGTAAAACAACTTCAATCCATGAATCACATGATATTATACGCCCCTCAGGCAAGGTTGCCGGCACTAAAACAGGATAATTTTATCAACTCCAGAATTTCAAATGGAATAACATAAAATCAAGGGCTACCACTGATTGATAAGCTCCCAGTATTCTCAATTACTCTTACCAGAGTTTTTAAAACAAAATTCTGAAGTGGGTAATTAATTCCACTTGAGCAAATAACGTTTAAAACTTGGGCAAAAATTAAGGAAAAAAATTTGTTCCATACTCATTCATAGATAGATATTAATCCAATTTCTAAAAGCTTGGTAAATAATATAGTACAATGACGTCGTATAATTTATGTAGCCAACCCCAACTAGTGGGATAAAGCTTTTTATTATTGTTGTCGTATGTGCTAAGATTAACTCTTTACAACCAGAAAAATCTCATGCCGTACAGTTAGCTTTTACAAAGCAGGTTCATTTTCCCATTCAAATGCTATCAATAGAAAGAATGAGGAACTGTGGCAACAATTCAATGTATAAGATTGTTTGTCTTGAAAGGGAAAATGATAAATTTCCATTAGTACCTCTGCAGGAACCATTGGTGCGTTGACTGCCGTAGCAGCAAGCTCCCCTCTCAACGCCCCTACAACAGCTTCTGCTATTTCAACTGCCACACCTTCCTGCACAAAATTTTAAAGTTCATCAAACGATAAAAGGTGGGGCTCGTAACAAATTGCTCGACATACCTGAGCTTCCACAGTACTAGCACCAAGATGAGGTGTTGCAGTCACTCTCTCATGCAAAATCAATTTGCTGTCTTTTGGGGGTGGCTCCTCCGTGAAAACATCAAGCGCTGCCTGAAACAGAGAGACATGATTATTTAGCTTCCTTCACAGTGAAGTAGCGAACACATGGTTCTTCCAAATAAAAGAGATTCGAAAAACCTGAGCTACAATGCCATTATCTAGAGCCCTAACGAGAGCCTCCTCATCAATAACTCCTCCACGAGCTACATTGACTATCATAACTCCTTTCTTCATCTTAGCGAAAGTCTCATCATTGAGAATCTTTGATGTAGCGGGAGTAAGAGGCATATGTAAAGAGATAAAATCTGCAGTAGCAATGGCTTCATCGAAGCTCACTAGTTCCACCCCAATTGCCCGAGCACGGTCTGCTGGAGCATATGGGTCATGCGCAATGACATGCATACCAAGTCCCCTGGCTCGTCGAGCAACTTCAGAACCAACCTTCCCAAATCCCATCACGGCAAGTGTTTTCCCGACGAGGGACACCCCTACATACTTACTCCGTTGCCATTTCCCTGGATCAGCCAACATACAGGTGAATCAAGCAGCATGGACTTTAAAAGAGCGAGGTAGAAACAGAGAACATTACGATTTGTTTTGCATAAAAGGTTATAGGAAAGACAATATTCACAAGCTCTCAACTATAGTTTTCTTTGTCCTACAAAGTAAAACTACTTTGACTTTGTCATAGATACGCTCATTCCCGTTCTTTAATATATTCAAATCTATCAAACGAATCTACGATAGCTTTATCATATCCATGCAAAGCAGATCTCATCAAACCTTAAAAAGTACGAAAACAGCCGTCCCTCCTTCATTTGAAATGTGTGTCTTCTAACGGGAAATATTCTCAAGCACTTCGATGCACGAGCACAATCCCAGTATGTGAAAAGACTTCAACTTTCGTGGATTACTCAAATTCATTTAAAGCACAAAAAGAAGCATGCATGATCATAATTAAGACCAAAATCACATCAAATAGATACAAAGTATTCGATAAAATGCTCCAAAGCATAACAACGGCCAAATCGAACACACACTTCCAATATTCAATTTACTGACCAGCTTTCACGGACGAATCAGCTTGTGCAACATTCCTAGCCATGGCGGCCAAAAGCGCAATTCCATGCTCGGCGGCCGCCACCGTGTTGGCCGTGGGTGCATTCACCACCAAGCATCCATGCTCGGTCGCCGCCGCCAGATCAACATTGTCGATTCCAACGCCAGCTCTCCCAACCACCTTGAGCCTTCCACCAGAAGACTCGAACACCTCGCGGGTGACCTTAGTTCCACTGCGCACAATCAACGCATCGCAGAGCGAAATCTTGGTACAGAGTTCCTCGGGGCTCAGATTATAGGAGCAATCAACATTGGCGAACTCATTTAACAGCTTGAGCCCAGCTTCGCCGAGCTTCTCCGATACTAGAATAGTGGGCTTGGAATCAAGACCCGCGGAGACCACCACCACGAGGGGCCGTGCGGGTAGGGTCCTGCGTTGGCGGAGAGAGACGGAGAAGTGTGAGGATAGAAAGGGTTTGGAAGAGAGGGAGAGCGATGATCTCCAGAGGGACTGGGTACGGAGGGTTTGTGATGCTGAGGCTGCCATTGATGATGGGGTTGGTAAGTTCGGGTGTAGCCTGCCTTCGGCTAAAAATTGCGCCGCCGACTGATGAGGAAAGCTGAAACGAAAATGCGAGGGAAGGGGTGTTTTATACCATACCAAGGAGATTGAGTTGCACGCGCTGATAAGCAGAGTTTGCCAGTAATATTAACCAGAAAACTGGTCACTGAAGACTCACAGGTCCAAAGTCTGTGTGTCCCATTTCCCATGGTTTTCTCATCCTTGCAAGTGTTACTTTGGACGCAAGCAATTACCGGACACTCACCGAAGTTTGGAGAATTACGTCTACGGTCTTTTTTTTTTTTTTTTTTTTTTTTTGGGGGGTGGTGTTAACTGGAATCTGGATGCGCCTCCCAACATGGAATCCGGACGCCAGTGTACTCCACCATGGAAGGACTATAGATGTCTTTTATAACCAACGCTTCAAAAAAATCTAATATTAAATTATATCGCTGATAGTTTAGGTACGCATAACTTTACATTTAATCATATTTTGATCAACTCCCATCCTTTATTACTGAACGCGGTGATTGATGAAAGTGTTGTTAGGCTTTATTTTTAAGTTGGTACTTGGTTTGTATTTCCCTTTTTTTATCCAAAAAAAAATCTAATATTAATATACGCAATACATTAAATTTTTATTATTAATTACGGCTAACTACAGTGGATTTGTGATAAGATTTTATAATTAGTATTGATTTCTCCTTTAGATCACAATATAAGTCATAATTGACTGATTCACGATTTACGAATAATATTAGTTAAAATTTTAAGTTCTTAAAAATGTAGATATCTTTTTATTTACACTCTCTTTAAATATCTCATATAAGAGCCTTGATAATATTAATTAAAATTTTAAATCATAGTTTTTTTAAAAAAAATAATAAATAAAATAGAGATATAATTAAAAAATAAATATAAAAAATTATATAATACTCTATATTTTAAATTAAATAAGATTTTTAAAAGATATTTTGTGTTATAATTTGGAGAGAGTATGTGTTACAATCTAATGATGGTTGGTCTTAAAAGTTGGGGAAAAGTTCTTTTATTTCTTTGTCGCGCTGGAAAGCAAAAAAAAAAAAAATACAATATTTATAATATATAGAGATTGTGTATATAATTATATACTCTTTTTATTTTAAATTATAAGATATGAGTATTTTTTGAAAACGTTCGACATCTAACAACGTAAAACACTTAAACAAAAATAAACTTTTATTAATAATATTTTTTAATATTATTTTTTAAATATATTTTTTCTTAATATTCTTTCATAAATTGAATATTAAATGAAGGTATTTTTAAAAATTTATATTTTTATTTTAAAAAAATTAGATTATAAAGTGCATTTATTTAATTAACTTTATTGATATTTGTGATTTTGTTTAAAGGGAGAGTTTCATTACAAGATTAGGGATGAAGCTTAATTTCAAATCAGTTTCAAGAAATTTTGAAATTGCAATACTAGATCAAGGAATTAAATTGAAATTATATTTTGTTAGAAAAAGACCAAAATTCCTTTAAAATAATTTTTTAAAAAAAGTTTAATAACCACCAAGCCAATAGTGTTTCTTGATAACATAGTGTCAAATATAATATATAACATAATCCAAACTTTCAAACCAAAACTAAGTAAACTTGTTAATAATATTACTTGTTATTTTGCTAATAATGATTGTTGATTCAATGGAAACACTTGTTGACACTGTCCTTTACATGTTTAATACTAATAACTTGTTAAAACTCAAACTTGACTTATTATTTTACTAACATTGTTTGTTAATTTACTAGCAATCACGTGTATTATTATGCAACTCTCGATCAAAATTCATTGATTTGGCAAAAACAAAAGATGCATACACTTTCTTGATATTTAACTTACACCCAAAAAAATGGAATGAAATATTATATGTATTGACATGGTACATGGAACTGTTTTGACAATTTTAAATTATATAAAAATTTACATACTTAATATTATATAGTTAAGATTTTTATTTTTAATTAAATTAAGACGCATAAAAGGGCAAACTAATAGCTTGAGAAAGTTACAGGTTACATATCAGAGCCCCTGCAAGGTCCATGAAGATCAACGATAATAACAATAAATTTTATCCTCTTAAGTGATATCGGCTTAAGGCCCATAAAGACCATCAAAATAAAAACCAAAACAGCGTGTGGGAACTCTGGAACAACATGTGTTGATCGATATCATAAGCTTCCTTGGCCATGAAGTTGGCAAATCTAATGCATTCTCTGGAGGAAAGATAAAGCTCCACTTTGCAGTTCTAAAAGAGCAGAGCTCCTCCTATGATAATCAAATTTAAGGCATCAATAGAATCAGAAAAACATTGAATTCTAGTCATGCCTGAATAATGGAACATCTTCATTTGTTATTAATATGTTTGCAATGCTCATTTTCACTTTCTTAGGTGCCCCCCGTAGGTGCATGTTATTGCGTGACGCTTTCCCTGGCGCGTGGGGGAAAAAAAAAATCCATAGTAATCATCCGCCGATGGTTAATTTTATATGTTCACGCAACTTGAAGCAAACATATATAATTATTATTTTTCTGAACTAAAGAATGATTGAAAGCCAGTGGTGATGAAAGGAGGGCGCTCGGTAGGTGCCGTATTTCTCAAGATTTTGATCCGATCTTAGTGAAAAAAATTTCCGTACTCAAACTCTTATATTTAATATTCCCTTCTGTTAAAAATTATAAAATATTTTTAATTAAATTTTATTTTTTAATAAAACTGTTACCTATTTTCAAATTAATTATATATTTTTATATTTATCTTTATTAGATACCTTATAATAAATATAAAGTCACTATCGTAACATCCTAATTTTTAGATAAAATTTTTTTTATGAAATTTAAGTTTTTTTAAAAATGATAATAATAATAGAAATTTATATTATTTGAGGTTATTTGAAAATAATAATATAGTTAGGCATTTAATTATGAATTAAAAATTTAAATTTAAAATTATATAAGAAATATGTTGTTAAGATATAATTTTAAGATTTAAAAAAAATTATTAATGTGTGTGTGTGAGTTAAAAAAAAGAAAAGAAAAGAAAGTAAAAAAAAAGGGAGGGGATTTAGCCCCACATCGGTTAGATGTGGGAATAAAAGGCACCTCCTCATGTATAAAAAGAGGAGGTGCATTGTGGAAGAAGCATGAGAAAATTTTTATTGTAATTTGTGAAAATTGCAACTAAGAGTTCAAGATGTAATTTGTAAAAATTGCAAGTAATGGTCCAAAAATTTGAATAATTAAATTCAAGTCTATAGTTTTTTTTTAATATAATTTTGGGACCACAATTCTATTTTTATATTATTTTTCTCTCTTTCTCTCACGTTGCTCAACGTTTTCTCGCAAGGGGGGATTATATTTTTTTTTAGGTATGTTCTAAATTTCCTGTTTAGATTAGCATTTCAGTTAATTATTACCACGTGGTAAGCCCTCATTAGACCCAATGAGTGGCATGTCGCTTGGTCCAACTCACCTTTGGCCGGGTTGTTTGGCGTCCGAGCACGGCGAAAGGAGGATATAAGATGCAATCATACAAATTAAATACTTGTTCAGAGCTGGGAATTCGAGCGGGCCGACCCGAACAGGCCCGAACTCGAACAGGCCCGTTTTTTTAAAAAGCCTGAATGGCCAAGCCCGGTCCGAATTCCTTCGGGCTTCGGGCGGCCTGAATACCCGAATTGTATTTTTAAAATTATTTTTAATTAAATTTTTTACTTTAAAATTAATTATTTTATTTTATAAAAAAATATAAAATATATATTTTTAATACTTAAATGATGTCTAGGACTCAAATATATGATATTTTAGTATAAAATAACCTAAAAATTAAATAATTAATTAATATTTATTATATTATATATTTTTAAAAATAAAAAAATTTTATTCGGGTATTCGGGTCAAGCCAGAACCCGATCGAGCTTGGCCCGAATTTTTTCGAGCTTATTCGGGCAGGCCCGAATAGGCCTGAATATAAAAAAATATTTTTTTAAAGCCCAGCCCTAAAATTTTTAGGGCTAATTCGGGCTAGCCCGTTGGGCTCGGCCCGAATTATTGGCTCTATACTTGTTCGGTTTGTTTAAAAGTATTGTTCGGTTAAATGTTTTGTATGCCCATTTAGTAATCGCATGATTAGCTACATCCACATGCATCATTACATATTAATTTTTGGTTACTGGAACTTTTAAGTCTCATTCCCCGTGGTTAATATTTTTACAGGAGCGAGTCCGGCCGAGAAAGCACCAGAGGTGTAACTATGGTGTATGAGACACCATCTTTTACGTTGCCTCTTATTTTAAATTATACAATATATCTTGTGCCAACTTATGACATATCTTCTTTGTGAAGCATGTAAACTCTAATCCTTTTTATTAAAAGTATTTATATGACCAAGAGGATTATGTCTGTCCCTCTTGATTTATGATCTGATTTGAATATCATGACATGAGGATTATGTCTGTCTCTCATGATTTTAGTTTCCTTTTTGGATATTTTAAGACTTGTGTTATGTCTTGGATGTATCATGGTAAGAAAATTTTCTACCATGATAATGGTTTTAATAATTTACGAAAAATCGGTTTGTGAATTTGAGGGTGTTACAACTATCAATAAGAGCAGTTTTAAAAAAATAATAATTATACCTCCAAAGACTAACAATGCCTTATATTCTTGAACATTTGTTTTCTCAAAAAATGCCTTACATTTTTTAACGGAGGGAGTATGTCTTTATAATAATAAATCTTTTTAAGCTTTCAAATTTATACAAATAAACCCTACCTATTAATTCTATACCCCCTTAAGCTTTATTTTTGTGTGTATTTAAACCCTAAAACTTTGATTGATATAGGGATAAATTCTATAAACTTTAAGTTATGTATAGATAATTAATGTATAAAATTAATTATATAGAGTTATCTGTATAAATATAAAAGTTGAAAGAAGTTCATCGTAAGTTTTTAAAAGTTAAAGAAGTTATATGTACATGGTTTAAAGTTTATGAGAGTGATGTATAATTTAGCTAAAAATTTATTATAACATAAATAATATATAAAGATTTATTAACAAGGAATTTAAATATATAATGTCAAATATATAAGTTTCCTTTTCTTAATATCAAACAGGTGCTTCACGATTTTTTGATTCCGAAATACAATATTCTTTTTTTAATTTTGCCAATTCGCATGACTGAACTGCGGCTTTACCGACGAAAGAAGGGCTCATTGATTTTCTTAGAGTGAAAATTCTAATGAGTCAACAAAAAGGAACATGGTAATGCAGCATAATTCAAGTTTTCATGGATGATGATAGCTCCAAAGTCCAAAGAGACGAGCTGGGGACTGCAATGAAAAGGTAATTAAAAAATATAGAGAAGAAGTAAATAACACACACACACACACACATATATAGTGAAGGAGGTTGGAGAAGAAAAATTGGCATTTGCTTCTCCAAAAGATCATCCCACTTGACGGCAGGAAACGGCCCACAAATCAATTGCGGATCCATCTCACTTTCCCGTGTGCCATACGCACAGTGGAGTGCTGCTAGAAGAGGGTGTTTAACTTGTATTTTTTTTATTTTTTATTAACTTAATTTTATCTCGCTTGTATCAGAATGGATTTTGTCTAAGTTCAAAGACAATCAAAATGAAATTTTATAAGATGGAACGGAAAAAGAGTTGAAGACAGGACGGGATATGAGATTGCTCTCCAGACATCTTGTTCCATTTTAATTATTACATATATTATCTATTTTAAAAATATACATTAAAATTATATTAATTATATCAATTATAATTTTAATATGTGTAATTTTTTATTTAAAATTAAAATTTTTTTATGTTGATAATTTTAATGATATAGAGTAAGCAGTATAAAGTAATATTTTTCTTTATAATATATATTAATAATTATACTAATACAATTTATTCTTATATTTATCTATTTAATAACTTTTGTTTATATTGTGTTTCTTGCTTTATTTTCATATCTCAATTAAAGAACAAGAACAATAATTTAATATTATACCTGGCTTGTTTGTTGTTATTGCTTTTATAGCCTAGGAATCACTGATAATTGCTATCATGATGTGTCATGCACTTATAATTGTAATTGATGTAATTCAATAATTGATTTTAAATTATTGTGATTTATATGCACGAGTTTTATTTTAATTTTAAACTTAATAAATTATATGATTTAAAATTTTAATGAATATTTTTATCCACACCTTTCTCCCACATTGTCCGATTTATCTGTATAGCGAAACGTCCCGATCTTATCTCGATTATATTTTAATTCATAATGGAATGGGACGACTTTGAGAACGAGTTGGGACACAGCACAAAAATTCAATCCTTTTTTTTTATTTTTGGTGTCCTGATTCTGCCCCTTGAAAACCTCCTACTACTCATCGGACTTGTACTTTTTAAAAAATAATTGAATAAATTTAAAAAAAATCATGAAAGTAATCAGAGAATAATTAAAAAGGTGAAAATATGTATATAATATCTGAATCTGGTCCTTCTTTATTTCTCGTGTTAGAGCACGTACGAGTGTTAAGCACAACGCGTGTATGCGCATGGACGGAGCCAGCAAGGAGACCGCGGGGGGACAAGTTTTTTGAAGATTAATAATATACATACACTTGTTTTGGTAAATAAATAAATAAAAACAAACAAACAAAACATGCACATGTATTTAAACATTCATCACAATTATTTTAAAAAGAATATTACAGATTTGGACTTTCTTTCCTCACTATCCCAGAAGTTTTACAGTTGAGATCCAAACTGGAAACTGGGAAGAAACTGAATTGTTCTTTCTAATGTGTAAGTGCAGAGATTTGAATTTCAGAATGGATTTTGTTCGAAAAACATACACACCATGAATAAAATTAACATTGAATCACAAAAGTCAAACGCAAATTTCCTTTATTCCTGTGCTTGAACTATCCACACCAAATTTCCCCCACACAACAAAAGGCCAGACAGACAATCAGAAAGCTGATGAGAAAAGTCGAAATAACAAATCAGTCACGGTACTGCAACAAAATGGGAAAGATAAGCATCGGCGAGCATCTGACCCAGTTGAACTTGAGCCTCCGTGGTGAGATGAAGATTATCCTCCTTCAATGGCAATCCCTTTGCATCCACACAAACCACATTTGGAAGATTAATACTCTTCTGTGCTTCCCTCACTCTCTCTATGTACTTCTCATCACCTGACGCTATAGCCACCTGTGTCCATCCCAAACTCACATTTCACTCACAATTATATCAATAATTCATTAATATCATTTCAAAGTGTTGACTTTCAGAACACATGGCTCAATCAACAAGCTACCACGTTTGCATCTCTTTTGAATCTCCTCTTTTTTTTTTTTTTGGTTGAAATATCTTGACACTCATGTAACAGTAAAATGGTGACTAGACTTCTTGATTGAAAATAAAGAAAGTCAATATACAATTATTATTTTTTTTAAAGGTCACCTGGATTATTGGAAGCGAAGGCAAATGAAGGTCTTCGCGAACATTCTGGATGAGCTTCTCCATGTGGACTCTGTAAGCCTCGGCGTCATGCTCAACCAACGTGTCGCTCTCTCCTTGGTACCATAGTAACGCTTTGATCTCGCTTCGCTTCGACTTCGCGCTTTCTCTCGCTCTCTTCACCATTTCTTCATACAACTTCTCTCCGCGCGCCCACTCTTTTATGGCGGTGCCGCCCACCGCGCACGGCACCAATGCCAATGCTCCTCCCCGTACGTGCGGCCTCACAGCGTTAGCGAACGACATGCCAGGACCCACGCCGCATACCTTCGCGGCGTCGATATCGGCGTGTAGCGGCTCCGCGGCCGGTTCCCACCGGAGGTGAGCGTTGAGGCGAACGATGGAGGGATCTGGGCGGCACTCCGGCGGAACGAAGCCGTCCCATTGGTTGTGATTGTGGGGATGCCTGATGACGCCTCCTCGGCCGGCCATGTTACTTTGGCCGGAGAGAATAAAGATTTGCAGATCGGAAGGGTTCAGATCGGGAACTGTGCTCACTTCCATGGCTTTCAACACACTAGGGTCTGCGCTCTGTCCTTGTGTCTCAATCGTTGACATGGCTTTCTCAGGCGAAGGATTCAGGATCTGTTCTTAGGAGGAGGACTTGGTATCTGAAGCAGCCTCTCGATGTAGATTTGGACCTGAAAGTTTTGTGCTTTGAATGGTTGCTTCAACCTAAATTCAACGTCAGGACGATTGAACAATTTACGGTGTGTTTCGATGAGGAGAGCCCCCGGTCACGGACTGAGAGTCTGGCACAGTACACGATACCCGTGCGACGTGGATGTCATAACCCTCAAGACAATTAAAAATATTTTTTCAAATATTACAAATTTTAAAATTTAACTTCAATGATATCGAGTTTTATTTTTTTTTTTCTGCACAACAGTATGTAGAGTTAAGTTAAAAAAAAATAATTTTTTTTATGTTCGTGCTTATTAATCCAAATATTAAAATAAAAAAATTTTATTTTTTAGAATATATAAAATATAATTAAATATTAATTAATTCTTTAAGTTTCAAGTTATTTTATACTAAAATATTATATATTTAAGTCCTACATATCATTTAAATATCAAAAAATATATTTTATATTTTCATAAAAAAACATTATTAATTACACCCATAATTAAAAGTATTATTCTATTTCTATTTATACATCACTCCTAATATTCTTATCAGAATCAAGAAAAAAACTTACAAATTTCATTAATTTCAAGACAATTATTGTTCGGGTATTTGGGCGCAATACCTTAATTGTCTTAAATTTTATTGTCTAGGTATTTAATTAATATTTTTTAGGAAGTTTTAGCTCTCTTTTAGCCTATGCAAGTAGCGGTAAATATGAAGGGAAGCATCTGATAAGTGCAACACCCACGTAAACACCAAAAGAAGGCAGCGCAAGGCTGAACTACAAGTTTCTGAAAACAGAGGAAGCAAGTATCTTAATTTTCTTAAAGTTAATGAGATTTGTAATTTTTTTTCTTGATTCTAATGGAAATGTTATGAGTAATATATAAATAGAAATAAAATAATACTCTCAATTATGGGTATAATTAAATATATTTTTTGATCTTAAATGATGTATAGGACTCAAATTTATAATATTTTAATATAAAATAACATAAAATTTAAAAAATTAATTAATATTTAATTATTTTTTATATATTTTAAAAAATAAAATTTTTTTATTTAGGTATTTGGGCTAATAGACACAGATATAAATTTTTTTTTAAGATTAGCCCTACATTTTTTTTTTCAAGTGGGTTCAGGTTGATTTATCGAGCTTAACTTGAATTATCGACTTTAACAACAAGAGAGGAAAGAAAGAGAAATTATGAAATACAATCATATATATTGAGGTGAAGTCATAATAAATATAATCTATTACACATGTCACATCAATTTTTTATTTTTTTTAAATATAAGTATAGAACTTGGCACTTTTTGAAAAAAAAAAATTCGTACAAAATTTGGCTTGTGCGTAGAACAAAAATTGGAGCTCAGTGTCCTTGAAGTCAAGTTTTAAAATTTGTAGTATTTGAAAAAATATTTTTAAAAGCAAAGCATATTGGTAAATATTTTTTTGTTGTTGCAGTATCATGGTCAAATTGCCCCACAGCGCTCAATCAACATTTGGTCATATCTCAGGAATGCCCTGAATCAATAATTGCTGCCTTAAAACTGTCAATTTGGTCCCGGAATTACTGCATTATCTTCTACTAATAACTAACACGAATTTGTTCTGCTTTTTTTTTGAGTTTCCGTTGTATCCAAGAAAAAAAAAAGGAAAGAAGAAAGTAACTAACATGAATTTGGTGTCTTGTGCTTACTGTAAAGTGTTTCTGTTGACTGAAAATAAGAATAACTTGCGAATGAATCCTTCTGTGCATATTCGTTTTTTTTTTTTCCTCTCCTTTTGACCAGACCATAGATTCGCTCTATGGTTCCTCTACCAAGTTAACTTTCATATTGAGATTTTTTTTTCATTTATTAAAAGGTCAAATTGGGATCCCTATTGGGTGTCACTTTCATTAAAAGACCATCCCCTCTCAGGGACTACGTGTAGAGGCACATCTGTCCATTGGGGGAGGCAGCCGCAGGTTGCTACATATCATCCAATTTGTGGAGCTTTCTGGATCTGATGTTTGTGAAGAATCCTTCCTTCGCATATGGACGCCATGAACTTTCTGTTTCTTTGACTTCTTTGTTAGTGTCTGTAAACTTAAGTTTGGTGTTTGCGATGAAAGGCATTCAAAGAACACAAATCTGAATAATCTTCCAACCAAGGTTTCTGACTGCCAAAGGCAGAGCATGAGCAGGAGACTAGTTTGAGCCAGCACTTCAAACCGAAAGCGCTACCACATTATATGAGCAACCTTAAAACAGCTGTGATCCTTCAACCACCCAGAAGCCAAGCAAACACAAATTCTTCACACGGATCTCTGTCTCATCGATGATTAGTTTAAATGTTACCTTGTTATGAACCAGAATTCACATTGTACGCGTGGTCACAATCTATAATGTGACTTGTGAGTAGTTGTAGATATCAGAAGCTTTCATCAATCACACACCATGCATTTACCTCTCGACGTCCTAGGTCCTAACACTCACCGCCTCAGATTACAATTTTTTAAGGTTTTCCTGCCTAGCTGTCAATATTTATTGGCATTCATTGTGAAATCCAAGGAGACAAACAGAGGAAGTTTCTTTCAGATCACAGGTTACAGACAAAGTATTTCACTCGGCAATCAAACGTAAAATGATTTCCTCACATGGACAAATGGTCATCTTTCTTCTTCCGTGCAGGCTCTAAATCAACTTTAAATTAAACAAGAATATAGATGAAAAAGCTAAGAAATTTTGATCTAAAATTCATGCCTGGGGCTACGATACATGATTGCAATGGAGAGTCAATTAGCTACGAATCATCTTCTCTAGCATGTGTTGAGTTTCTTTCATGGAGGGTCTCTTTTGAGGGACAGGAGAAGCACAGCTAAGCCCCAGCTTGAAGCACCCCAATATAACACGTTCCTTATTTTCGATCTCAGATCTTATGGCCACGTCAGCCACCCTCAGCACCCTATTCCTCTCCTCCTCCACGTCATCACACCAAGGCCATTGGCCTATGTCCAAGTCCGAGATAGATCTCCCGCTGAGAAGCTCGAGCAAGACGATGCCAAAGGAGTACACATCGCACTTTGGGTTGGGTCTGATGCTTTGGAACCACTCTGGTGCTTGATAGGGAAGTGGGTGGATCCCACCAGAAGAGGACGAAGCCATCGGAGGGAGCTGGTCTTGTACTTGTTTTTGTTGTTGTTGTTGGGTATGGCTGGCTAGCTGGCGAGACGAACTGTTAGCTTTGAGGTTGAAGTTGTTGGAGTTGCAAAGTAGGCGGTCGAGGCCGAAGTCGGTGATGACGGGTTCCATATCAGAGTTAAAAAGGATGTTGGAGGGTTTAATGTTGCCGTGGACATGTTTCTTGTCGTGGATGAAAGCTACGCCTCGTGCTATTCCTCTTGCTATCTTCAGCCGAGCTTCCAACGACAAGCTCAAGGGCGACGACCCTGTTCTTCCTGAATAATTTGTTCACTTCAGTATTAGTCATTATTAAATATCATGAAGAATAATAAACATGTTTAGTTTTAACGGGGTTACAATCTAAACACAAGAAGAAAATTGCAAAGCAGATTGTGCAGTGAAGAGTTACTTTAAGGTTGGCCGGAAAAAAAAAAAAAAACGAAAAGACTTACTGTGACAAAGGTTGGCGAGGCTTCCATTGGGGACATAGTCACAGATCAGGAGCTTCTCATCCACTCCCCAGCAGAATCCACGAACCCTAACCAAATTGGGATGACGAATCTTCACGATTGTTCTGACTTGGTTTTCGAAATCCTTCATCTTCTCCACCGCGCATTCTCCAATGCCTAACCTCCTCACAGCATACGCTCTTCCATCCTCCAGCACTGCTCTGTACACTATGCTCCCTCGGCTTGTTCCCAGAATATACGCTGACGATGTTAACAACGTCTCTAGCTCCAGCCTCGTCTCTCCGTCCATCATCACCAGCCTCCCTTCTTTCCGGAGATTCTCGTTTTCGGTCGTCATCTCAATCTTCGCATTACTATTCTCTTGGTCGCTGTTGGAGCTCGTCGCTTCCGATGTCTCCTTGTCGTCATTTGCTAACCAGAAACAGGGGATTGTGGGTTTTTTGATTTCCGGGTCTTGTTTCGATGTAGTCTTGATAACATTTTCGGCGGGTTGAGCATCTTTTTTCTTTCGTTGTTGGTAGACCAAGAGAGCTATCGCGACTAAAAGGCCTATTCCGGCAATGTCGCCGACAACGATTCCAGCTATGCTGGATGGTTTGAGGCTGTTTGGAGGCTTATTATGTGACCCGTTGGGGGTTGCTGAACCGCTTGTTTCGGGGTTGGCGTCAATTGTTTTGGGTATGGCTGCGATTGCTGGGGTTGATGAAGTGGTTGCATTGGGCGGGTTTGAAGGAGTTGAAGGAATAGAACAAAGAATTTTCAGGGGCTTTCCGCAGAGATCAGAGTTCCCAGAAAGTGACTCTGGTTTCTGATTAAGCAAAGCCAGAGATTGTGGTATTGGACCCGTTAGATTGTTGAAGGAGAGATCCATTGTGGAGTTTCCAGGTATGTTTTTGGAAAATTCTGGTGGGATTGTTCCGGAAATTTTGTTGTATGAGAGGTTCAAGTATTTCAAGCTATCCCCACCAAAGTCATCGGGTAAAGACCCATTAAGCAAATTCGAAGACAAATCTAAAATCTGAACAGAGTGAAACCCACTTGGAACTCTACCAGAAAAGTAATTACTCCTCAAAGAAACCAAGGTAAGATTTTTCAAAGTAACGAGACTGTTTGGGACCGAACCAGCCAAGGCATTGTCTGAAAGGTTTAGAAGTTGAAGAGTTTTCAACTGACCAATCGACTCAGATAGCTCACCTGAGATGACATTGTTGGCTAGAGAAAGAACTTGAAGCTCAGAAGCGTTGAATATAGAATTGGGTACTGACCCGTTAAGGAAATTGTCGGAAAGATCAAGCTCTCGAAGGTGTTCGATCACCCCAAGGTCTTCAGAAATCGAACCTAGAAGCTTGCTTTCGGGAAGAGCCAAGCTAGTCACTCTAAACTTGCCTCCAATTTTCGTACACGTGACTCCATTCCACGAGCACGGTGACACATCGCGGTAGCTCCAATTTTCCAGGACTGAATGTGGGTCGCTGAGGATCGAATACTTGAAGGATAGCAAGAGAACCCCATCAGGGTTCAGAGCAAATGACCGAAGAAGAAGAAGAAAATGAAAGAACAAAACTTTACACCCCAAACGAGAATTCTTGGAGTTGAAGTTCATGGTTCCTTGAGATGATTGTGGTGGCAGTAGTGATAAAACATAATGGCAGAAGCTACGAGTTCATGGTGCAGAAAAAGGGAATGGAGAGAGGAGCAAAACGGAAATGGTGAACAACCGCAATTTCCTTATTCTGTTGACCAAATCTCTAGAGAATTAATGGAGAACTATTTCTACGAGCTGCTACTATCTGCATTGTACTTGGTGAAGCAGACAAAGTGGTAGTAAGGAAACCGAAATGATTGAATGGGTAGAGACTACAGAGAGCAATAGCAGAAAGAGATGATAAAGACGAATTGAACCTAACAAATCAAAAGATAATAAAAGCAAGTTTTATGGTGCAGCTCTGCCAACTCTCGCTGTTATGCTTAGAAAACTCAGATATTGGGAGTCATGACTGGCAAAATATAAAAGAGATGATGAGTCCATTTGAAACTACAAGACACCCGAGTGAGTTGGAATCCATTCCTTCCCCACCATTTGGGCGAGTGAAAATTTAATTACTGCATCAACAAATGGATTCTTAACAATGATAAATTTTCTTGTATGTCAATCCTTTCGAATTTCTATTGGCTGATTAAAGTAGTTCTTGATTGGACAAAAACATTTATGCTTTATTGTGTCATATGGGAACCATCAGAATTGCACGAGATAGCGCTAGTAGTTGGGGGCTAGTTTCCGTGCTATTGCAGATTGCAACATTCAACTCTTGTTAAACTTGGAGCGACCGCACTTATGCATTATAATAATCTATAAAAAACTGATCCACTTCTCATCCTCTTTCGTCTTTTGTATTTTATATTAAATGGCCATCAGAAGATTTAAGAAACATGTGATGGATAATCCTAACCCCTTATTAATGTGTCATGAGGATCATCAATTTAGGTCTAACAGCTATGTGAAGAAAGCCACCAGAACTTAGCTAAACGTAAAAAAA
This sequence comes from Prosopis cineraria, assembly GCF_029017545.1. Lineage (NCBI taxonomy): Eukaryota > Viridiplantae > Streptophyta > Magnoliopsida > Fabales > Fabaceae > Prosopis > Prosopis cineraria. The sequence goes on along the minus strand of NW_026555636.1, from coordinate 5,868 downwards.
AATATCAGCCACCAGATTAACTGCCATCGTTCATTTTCACTAATTTAGACATGATTTTGTGATATATATTTCACCGAGAATGCTTATACTTTGTGGGAAGAGACAAACCATTCACATTAGACTACCTTTTTCTCAGGGCTTGTGCTTTGTCCCAGACCAATACATATGTTAATATAAGCAATAAGGGCCTCCGTTCAAATAAGGCACTAGCATAGAACTTGGACAATCTCACAGGGCAATTCAATAATTTGGAAGAAGCTTAAACTGCAGAAACAGTACCATTATCATAGAAAGAAGATGAGAGGGTGTATTTCAATTTCAGTTAAGTATAATTGATTATAAATTTTTTTATTAATATGATTGATTTTAAATATAATTGATCATATTATGTGATATTATATAATTGATTAATGATATTGATTTTAATCAAAATTAAAAAATAAAATTAAAAAGATAAATTGAAAAATAGAATTGAAAATCAGATAAAACTATAAACACTTATGTTACATATTAAAATTAATTATAAATTTGAAATGATATTTTCAAAAAAAAAATATCAAAACACGTGTTATTATGCATGCCAAAATTAATTATAAATATAAAATTATGATTATTTCATAAGCTATTATTACTTGCTTTGTAATTCATATTTTCAATTATATTTTCTAAAAATTTATTCAAAAATCATATAGATTATTTTACAAATCATATTTTTAGGTTTATAATTAATTTTGACATATATATATATATATATATATAAAGGCGTTTAGAAATTTTAAAGAAACATGATTTTGAGTTTAAAATTATTTTAAACATAAATAATAAGTGTTTAAATATTTTTATAAAAATATGATTTTAGATCCATAATTAATTATAATATATAATAAAACTGGTATTTAAGCCCGTGCAATGCATGGGGTCACTGGGTTAAAAATAATTGACAAAGTTAAGCAATGAGAAAGTGTGATAAAAGAAGATAAAGTGTTTTGGACGTGAGATTTGTGTTTTAAATTAAATAGACGCCAGACAAAAACAACTGTTAAAATAATATATGTGTAGGGTCCACCAAAATTAATGAGAAAAATTATTGTTGAAACAACTGTTCATTCACAGTAAATTCGACGGATTTTACAATGTATATTGATTATTTGAATATATTTTTATAAAATTATGATCTTAACCTCACAGAGCCTGGCGTCTGGCAGAGGGAAGTTATGATTTCATTGCCACATTTCACACATATGGAGAAGTTGGACCCCGTTCTCTCTCTTTTTCGGTATCTCTGAGGGTGTTCGGAGGAAAAAAAGAAAGGGAAAAAGGATTAGTTGTTAAGTTATCTTCTCTTTAATCTATTCATCTGTCGGAAAACAAGGGAAAAGAAATGAAAGATAAAATAATTAGTTCTTTTTATTATGCACAAATTTTGTTATTAGAGGCAATCCGCAATAAAACTCAACACTCCGATATTTTTACATTAATTACCAAAATTTAACACACACACGCACAACTGGCTGACTCTCTCTCTCTCTCACAGGCGCATGTGCATTTGTAATTCTACATGTGAGTATGGATTTTCTTTCTTTGCCATGTACTTTTCTCTGTTTGAAAAGGAACGTCAGGATGGATGAGTAGTGGGGCGAAACTATTGAAGTTCACATGCATTATTAATTTATATGATTATTTTGGAAAGATGTTGAGCCATGATTGGGCAAACTCATGTAACGTAGGACAGAAATTTTACATGTTCCTCCAAAACTGTGCAGAACTTAGAAACAATGGTCCCCTTATCAGTCTGTGAAAGGCCTCTCTCTCAGTATCTGTCCTTCAACTTGGACCAAATCTCCGCCCAAAAAGGATAAGGGCGAGCATCTTCTTCTTCTCTCATACGGCACGATCATTGGAAACGCCCGTAAAACAATAAGCAAAACCCTAATCCCCTAGCTTTCACATGCACTGCACAGAATGGGTCTCTGTCAGCCTGTGGTGAAACTCACAGTAAAAGCTCCTCATCACATGGTTCCGATTCCCTTCAGTGACACTTAAATGTAGTAAAAGAGAAACCGAACCAGAGAAAAGGTGAATTATCCTGGCATTTTTGAAATATATGAAAGCAATTTTTTTTTTGAAGCGTACAACTGTGTAGAACTCATGCAGGTCAAAATTACCTATCATGGGCTGTTTACTTACCCCGATTAATGATGACGTTGGCTACATGTTTACCTGCGTCTGATCAGAGCAAGAAACAACATCAAAGATTCTGGGGTCGAAGACAAAAAGGCTTTTATTATCTTGGTGAATGGAGTTTCCCTCGTGACCCCATGGAGGACGATTCTCTTTGTCCTCCTTATCTCCAAAAAACAGAGGACATCATTATGGGTAATACATCTCATGCCAACAAACTACTATCTTTTCAACGAAGCCCTAGTTGTTGTTTACAGCTATTTATTATCGCTTTTTGGATGAAATCTGTTGGAACTCTGTGCGATTCAAATGTTCATTCTGATCTCTGAAACGAAGAGGCGTGACAGACACAAACGAAGGAAAAAACAAAGTACTTGTCGTATGATGTGAATATTGACAATATAAGATTCAAATTCATATCATTGGCTCTAATCAAATCTTATAATAGCAGGAGGGAGCCTCCATTTCAATCCGAATATGTCTTTTTTTTTTTTTTAATTCAATAATCCAAACATGTCATTCAACAGAAGCATTGACGGTCCAGAGGCATCTTTCCCTTCTTAATATGACGTGCTATAGTTTAGTGTTTTGCGCTCACGTGTCTAACAAAATCCTTCATGCATCTCCGATCGCACGAAAAACTTTGGAATTTAAGATGAAGAAACTCATAATCTGGTCCTTAGATTATTAAACTTATTAACAAACGATCTGTTCTAAAGAGTTTCACTAGTGTCCTTAAGTATGAGTAGTCAATATGATAAATTGTTTCACAAGTAATTTAATTTGCTACTAGCCCCTCAATACGTCAATATTTTGTCCTTTTATTTTATCAAATCATGTAATTTAATTTTAAAATATTTTCCAATTATATTTTAAAATTTAAACTAAACTGATTTATTTATCGTCAAAAATAAAATATAAAAGAGGGCGGTAAATATATTCGAAAATCATGATCCAGGACGGTAAGGTCAGGTTTTGGGCTTTCTGGACTATGATCTTGGACTTCAACTAAAGCCCATGGGCGTCCTTCTTTCTCTGTTTGGGCTTTAAGCCCAAAACAAGTAACAGCAAACTCAATGTCGGAGATCGAGAAGCAGAACAGGTTCAAATATACTCGGGCCTTGTGAAGGTAGGCAACACCTGATACTTCCCTTGTTGCGGTAAGAATGCAAACGCTACTTTTGCCGGCTGCTCGCGCTGGCATTTTCATGGCGATGACGCCGGTCTCGTCGGCAGCTCATGCCAACTCGCCACCTCAGCTCCCGCGACTTGTTCGCAGGCCGAATCCGTCGCCCTTGCATTCTGTGCCCTCTTTCAAACCCTTCCAGTCGCTGGCTTCTTCGTCTTCCTCGTCTTTTCTTTTCGGTTCTGTCTATCGACTAGTGAAGCACCCATTCCACGTAAATGCTTCTTCCGAGGTTTCTACTGCTTTCACTCCCTCCAATGATGAATCAGAGAAAGCAAAACTTGCTCAGGTATTCCCTCTCTCGCACCGTCCTCTTCTATCTCTATCTCGCTGGGGTACGTCTTTGAATTCCTCGAGCTTAGTCGATGAGTTACTGATCTCTCTGGTTCTGGATCATTCCATGACCAATTTAAATTCCATTTTAGGGTTGAATATTCCGTGATCAATGTAGTTTATTTTATGCAACTGCAATAATTATTTATGTGTAACATGACATTTTCGTGGTTTTGATCTATAGGTTTCTAAGAGACTGGAGAAAACGGCGAGGTATTTTAAGCGTTTGGGTAGTTTAGGATTTTGGGGTCAGCTAGTCTGCACCGTTGTGGCTGCTGTAATATTATCGTTTTCTGTTGTTGTTACCGGAAAGATCACATCTCCAGTTACGTTTTATGCTACTGCTGGTGGAATAGCGGCTGCTTTTGTTTCTGTGTTCTGGTCTTTTGGATATCTTCGGCTATCTGAAAAGCTTCAAAGAACTGCCAATGAGCCTACCAAGGTACTGTTTTATATGAATGGAGCTTTGATGCTTTTAAATACTGAATATTGGAGACCGTATTAGCTGCTGTATGTCATGCTTCTGAATTAACGGTAATCCCAGCAATAGTACTCGATTGTTATATAAAATTGTCTCAACTTTGCTTTCATGAATGCTTTTTAGATTGTATTGTGTAGCAGCATTCGCCTTTATGTTTGGATCAAAGCCTCCCTACATGAATTTCGTTGGCTAGCCTTGGATATACTAGGTGAAGCATCTATTTAGAGTCACCGAGACATGGAATCTTACTTTTTCTTGACATGTAGAAAATGAATTGATGAGGCAACGTTAACCTCGTTTCTTCTCTGCTCCTAATAGTCTGGTGCCTCAGAGGTGGCTTTCTTGGCTGACAAGGGATAATTTCAATGATTCTTGTCAAACATGATGTCTTATCTGTTAAGTGAGTGTCACTTGATAGTTTTACCTTTTTCTTGTGCTTTCAGGCTCCCGCTCGGGCTGATGTAGTAAAGAGCTTGAAGAATGGCATAGTACTGAACATTTTGGGAATGGGTGCTGCTATTCTTGGCATGCAAGCCACTGTTGGATTGTTGGTCGCCAAGGCTCTGACTTCCTCGGCAAACCCATATTATCAGGGAATCTCTCCTGGATACAACCCTGTTCTTGCGTTGGATGTATTTTTGGTGCAGGTAAAACTTGTTGGTTCAAGTTGACTACTGATATAACCTGTTTTTTTTCCAAGTGAAATATGATAGTTGGAGACTTGGATCTTCAATAACAATATGATTGAGATAAAATAGCTAAATTGACTTATTGGAAAGAGCATCACACATGGTTTGCTTCAGTATCTTAGATATACTTGCAGCCCAATAACTTCTAATTGTTTAAGAATTAGCTTTTACTATCTGGCCTTTAGCAATATGAGAAAAATCTTAGCTGAAATTAGTCATGTTGCTGAACTGTGGGCTAATGGCAAATGATCTAATGACACATGCAGTTTGCTGTGTACAAATAACTATTTGTTTAACAAGTATCAACTACTTTTTTTTTTTTTTAATTAAGTGATTAGTACAATCCTGCAAATGTACAAGGTCAATCATAGTAATAAATTACATGAAGTAGTTTTAGAGTTGAGCCTAATAGGTTACAGTCACATTTATAATTAATTTCAACCAAAAAACTAAATAGAGTTTAGAAGAGAATAAAACTAACCAAGGCACTAACACATAAAATTGTGGTTCAATCATTGGCAACAGCACTAGGGATTGGGTTCACTTAGTTGAGGGGATAGATTATGAGCTTGGACTTTTAATAGTTATAATGAGAGTCATTATGATTGTATCCTACTAATCTGTCTGCCTAATAGGTTGTGCCTAACTAATCAATAATCATCTTTCAGCTAATGACCATGTTAGTCATATCCATTAAAACGTGATCCTAAGCCATCACAAACTCCTACATCTATATCCAGCCTAAGTTGCTTATGTCCATCTTCATAGCCCTATGCTTCACTTCTCAGTCCATTGCAAACATTCTAAGAGTAACTACATGGTTGCCAGTCCTATAGTTAACAAGAATTGCCACTAAAAAGAAAAAGAATACAATAGGGAGTCTTGTTCATATGTAACTATGGATCAAAACCCACGAGTCACAAAATCATTATTCAATTAGACTATCCAAAGCTAAGCTACATTTCTGCCTCTAGCTTGGAGATTTAGCAACACCTAAA